>NW_026882511.1:0-42458 GCF_032173495.1 Musca vetustissima
CAGTTTTGTTGAAATCCGTCCAAATTTAGATATAGCTCCCACATAGTTTCGTCCGATTTTAAGTGGTACCAAAAATATGTCCATTAGGAGCAAAACGTGCGTAAATTCGTTTATGATCTAAGTCGATTCACATTTACATAAAGGTCACATTTTTAGTTCATCCAATTTCATGTTAATGGCCTTTCTGTTAGGATGCATCTTTTTAATACACCCATAGTGGTGATGGGTATCATATAGTCGGCCCGTCCGACTTTACTACTTTCCTTATTGGTTTAAAGCTACCAATATAATATTTAATAATATTTTAATAATACACCAGACTATACAAATTTCGATTATTTCAAAATTAGCAATTCACCCAACCAACATCAACATGTCAGCGACCTTAAATCCATTAAATAATTTCACGTCGACACCTTCTCTCTGTGTAGTTTAATTCTCTTGTTTTGGTTAGCATGCAAAACTAAGAAAACACATATACTTATATATAAATTATAGCACTCCGTGCGGTCCAATAAATCACAGCTGGATTCTTGATAAACGTGAACAAAGAAGAAACTCGTGGCGATTAGATGGAATACGAAAAATTGCACCTGTTATTAAACACCTGTCAATGAATACCAACCAAACATTCTCCATCAATCCATTCGTCCGTTTATCATCCAATCTAGCATTCATTCATGCATTGGCATGCAAAAGAAAATTACACAGAAAATTGGCGTAATTTATTAGCTTCCAAAACGCAAAAATTCCATCGGTTCCACTACTGGTGATTGGATTATTCGGTTGCTTCGTTTTTGTTCACCTTAAGTGCCATTGATAAAAGCGCCAGTCATGACCCCCTAAGGACGATTACTGGGTGAATAGAAAGAAGTGTGTTAACATCACTCAACATTTCATTTGCATGCCTCTGCATGGTTGTTCGGAAAACACGTACAACCCTTTTTTGCTGTGAATTTGGGCTATCCGTGATGGTATAACATGGCATGCTTTTTTTTGGGCTACCGGAAATGTCCGAACATCTGTAATTCTGTTTTGGCATTAACAAAACACAACCTTTTACTGTTCGTTCTTTTTTTGGGGGGTTCCTTCGTGATATATTTTGTGCTTTTGTTGTTTTTTTTACTTTGACTGGTCTCGCCATTCAGTGGCAGTAGCATTGTATCCGCTGTTCCTGTCACTTGCAATCAAGCAATAATTTGTTTTTGTATTCCTGCAGTGTAACAATGTCGTTGCACTCGTCGTTGTTGTAGCTCGAACAAATGTAATAGCCAACGTAACATTGTACCCTAATGCATTTCATTCCATTTGGTTTACGAAGACGTAGTGCCACTCTTGTTACGACTTCTTATTCACGTTTGGTTGGATACGAAAGAATTCTTCAAACGTGGTTAATTGCAAAGTCAGTTCGAAGATGTTGTCCATCAACAAACTTCACACACACACACTCACAAGACTTATAAAGTGCCCCAAAGGAATATTAGTTAAAGGACAATGTAATGTTCAGTTTTGTAAAAGCCAATGGCAAACAAAGGACTTGATTTATAAAATTCTGCAAAGAATGCACTCAGTGGAAAGCACAAAGGAACACAAACACTAGTTTACAAAACATAGTTTCAATATATTGAGTTATTTGTGAAAGGATATTTGTTCTGTCCTAGAAAGAATTTTGAATTTTTCAACAGAAAAAAATTTACATTTTATTTTAACCATTAAACTTGCATCCTCAATAAATTTATTCATTGTTATCTACAGTGGCGAACATAAGTAAGCACATGTTTCGACTTTGATCAATTTTTATGTGATGGAAAAAAACTAAAAAAAGAAATTCGTAGAAACAACCAGTAAGAAAAGTACAATAGTCGTTCGGAACCAGCTATGAAATTTCTATTCTAATCTACAACTTTTTTTAAAGAACTCATATGGCGATATCATATTTTGATGAGTTTTTGATCATTTTTACATTAGTAGTAGGACTGGGATTCGGCATCTGTGAAACTTAGTTGTTAAACTAATTTTTATACTCTACGCCTTATGTATAATAATGATATATACACCTTGCTTCGGTAAAAATGTGCTTAAACGAAATATGGGTTTTCTTTTGGAGTCGATTTACAAATGTCCGTCCGTCTGTCTGTCTGGCCGGCTGGTGTGCACGATAACTCTCAATGGAGTATCCGATTTTAACCAAACTTTGCACATCGCAATAATTTTTCCAAACTTATTTCAAGTTCGAAGGCGGGGAATATCGGGCCACTCCTTCTGCTATTTCATCCACAGAATGATCAAAATTTTGCTATTTGTTTATATAACATCATGCGAATGGAATATCCGCTTTAAACCAAACTTTGTACAATCTTTACCAAACTTTTCATAAAGTCCGAAGATGGGACACTTCTGGAACTTCCGCAAGAAAATGGTCAACATTTTGCCAATTTTGTTCATAATATCATTGGAACGAACTAGCTGACTTGAACCAAACTTAGTACAACATCTTAGCATTATTAAGCCTAGATCAAGTCCGAAGATGGGACCCATAGGTCCTCTCCTTGTCAACATTTTTATACCCTTCACCACTCTGTTGTACAGGATATTATGTCTTTGTGCATATGTTTGTAACAGGCAAAAGGAAACGATATAGACACATGGTTCCTTTTGAGAATATTCATAGAATCACTTTCTAAGTCGATTTAAGCATGTCCGTCCGTCTGTCTGTTCCTCTTAAATTGTAAACAAAGTACAGGTGGCATTTATATTCCGAATTGGATGAAATTTGGCAAAGGTCACTTATTTGGCCCAAGGACGAACCCTATTAAATTGGGAATGAATAATGACTTAGGTCTAAAACGATGTGTGTCAAGTTTCCTGAAAATCGGTTCAGATTCGGATATAGCTCCCATATATAATTTCGTCCGATTTAAGGTAAATAGTGTACCGAAGTCCCTATATATCTTTCGATGTGACGAAATTTGGTACAGCGTAATGACTTAGGTCTAGAATGATGTGTGTCAAGTTTCCTGAAAATCGGTTCAGATATAGCTCCCATATATATTTTTGTCCGATTTAAGGTAAATGGTGTACCAAATTCCCTATATATATTTCGATTTGCACTAAATAGCGTACTGAATAATGTCTAGAATGATGTGTGTTAAGTAGCATGGGAAAGATTTGTTGAAATCGGTTCAAATTTGGATAGAGATGCCATATACTTTTTCTACCGATATTAAGTAAAAGATGCACCAAGAACTCGAAATGTGGCTGACATGTACAAAACATACTGAAGTTAGTGTAACCTAACCTGTGACAAGTTTCGATGAAATCGTCCAAGCAACTCTATATCTGTACAAATGAAAACTTTAGTTTAGTCCTTTAAAAATGAGACGTCTTTTAGAATTCATCTATTGAATATACCCAAAGTGGTGAAGGGTATCATATAGTCGGCCCCGTCCGACTTTACTTCTTTTCTTACTGGTTAGTATTTATAATTTCGATATCAGGCGAATAGAATGTCCGTTTTAAATCAAACTTTGATAAACATATTTTCTTTACCAAGCCTCCGCCAAGTCCGAAGATTCGCTGGAATTTGGTTCTTTGAGTTGCCAATGGCTTGAAAATTTCTCTACCAAAAATGATCGGGTCCACTCTCTTTAAGATCGCCTCCATATTACTGAAAAACCCACATCAATAAAAATTGAGATTTGAATGGAAAGAGGCAGCTACCATATCTTTAACCCTTTCAGTGTTTTTGTCGAATATATTCGTCATTTAAAAGTACTCTCTTTCTTTGCGATTTTTCGGTTATCCTATGTACCGTTACTATTGATGTTTTTGTTTTTGCTTAAAGATAGACGAAACTGTCCGAGGATTAAAATGACATTTGCAATTTTTTCTCAACTATGTCCCTTTATATGATTTTAAATACAAAATCTTCGATTTTTTATTCCGACAAACATTTTTTTGACACTGAAAGGGTTAAGAAAAGGTATATGCGGGACACGAGTACTTATGAATGGGCGTCTTTATTTGTACAGGTTTAACGTCACAATTGCTGGTTCTTTAAAAAGTCATACCCAGAAGCAGACAACGGAAAACGACACATCAGTAAACATTGAAACTTGAATGGAAGGGGTTGCTACCAATACAGGACCCAAAGGGGCTGAGGAATAATAAATCAAAAGGTGCCGATGGATTACCAGCCGAACTATTTAAAACGCTAATCAGGAGCATGCACCAACGGATTAGAACACTTTGGCTAGAGGAATGCATGCCCAATGATTGAAACCTTGGCAACCTGTGTGCCGTGCACTAAAAAGGAGACAGGACGATATGTGCCAACTAAAGAGGAATTGGTCTCCATCCCAATGTATGTTGTGCGAACGACTGAAGCCAATGGCCAATGATATTATTGCATATTATCTATGCGGCTTCATATCCGTCAAATCCACCAAATCCTCCAAAATTTTGAATAGACCCACGAAGAAAGCGGAATTGGACAGCCCAATCGGCTCATAGGTATTTAAAGCCATTTCTGCGTTCGGCATTCCTGCAAACTTAATACGGCTATGCAGGATAAATTTAACTGGCACAAGGTCAGCAATTAAAATCGGAAAGTACCTCTATGAGCACTTCAATACAGAACGAGGATTCAAATAAGGTGACAGTTTGTCGTGTGATCATTTTAACATCATGTTGGAAAAGGTCATACGAGTGTGAAAAGAAATGGCACTCGGTACACCAAACAGTATATGTTACTAGCCTACGCCCACGACATCGACATAAGAGGTCGAACATTGTGAGCAGGGATGGCCCGTGTGGCGAATTTTTAGGTTTTCGACTGTCAAAAAGGTGTAAACGTCGAAAACGTCCTATACCAGTATAAAATGTAATAAATGTAGTAAACGTCATTTATTTCAATATTATCAGCATATACAGTTATTTTCAAGAATATATATTATTTTTACATATATCTGACTATTCCCTACTAGAACTGATAAAAGTTTCTAAATTTTTTTGGGAAGACAATTTTGAAATTTTATATTAATTTGAGTAAAGCATGCGTAATTTCCAAATTGATTAATGGAAATAGCTATTTTGTCAAAAACCTAATGGATTTGGGTAGGTTTCCGACGTTTCTGACGTATGTATAATTCGTCGGAAATGTATGTCATTTAAGTCACTGTTTCTGACAAGCCATCTCTGATTGTGAGCGGTTACAGCCACCAATGAAGGAATTGAGACGGAGTCTGTCAAAGTGGGACTGACAGTAAATGGCGAGAAGACCAATCTGATGGAAACAACGCGTCAGACGTCCAGTAGACTCGAACCAACTGTGGAAATTGAAAACTACAGCTTAGAGGTAGAAAACGATTTTAAATAACTCGGTACCGCAGTAAACAAAACTAATAACATCTGCTTTGAAATCCGAAGAAGATTGTTGTTGGCCAGAAGATTCTGAGTAAGCGGTTTAAAAACCAGTGAGCGGAGCAGTATAGTCAGTCGGAGCCGATCATATGCACACATAACACCTTCGAGTACATACAACAATATAATTGGTATCAATTTAAAGGTCAACCACTCCACTCCATACTATCAACATCTCGGGTCTATGTCCTTTGTCATTTTTCACACAAAAGTCTGGGTCCATTTGACTAGCTAAATATTGACCGATCTTTATATTTGGCCAGATTCCCTTACTTGGGAAAATTTCGGGTCATAATTGTGCTATCAGAAAAACACAAAAAAAAACCTTTTTGGTCCATTTGATCCCTTTAATATTAACCGATACTTACGAAGAACAATAGGGGTCTTCTTTGGCAAGAACCGGTCCTGCATGCAAAGTTTTGTGACTATTGGTCCATAACTGTGGTTTGTATCCTGTTTACAATATATAATGGACGCACGGACGGACACACATGTCTAGATCAGCTCAGCTGGTCGAGATATGATCGGAATTGTTATATGACCTGACACTTGCAACATAGTTGTTTAGAGTATAACAAGACTACCTCTGGATTTGAAGCATGGCTACTTGCGCAAGCAGTAGTTGTAAGTAGTTTGTGTTTCAAGTCCCGTAAATTATTCCGTCTAGAAAAAGTGTGTTATATCACATTGGCGTCACATTATTTTATTATCCGTATCGAATATCACTATAATGTATTGAATAAAAAATGAAAATAATACCTTGCTATAAAATTTACGGGCGGGATTGACCTAATGAACACATGTATAAATACTTCTACACTAATTCACTCATATACAAAAATGTATATCGTATTCCATTGTCTGTACGTCATACAATGAAAAAAAGACGTATAAAAATAATATTTTGCAAACATTTGACACGAGCAGACCACCTCAATTCCTAGGCTTGTATTATATTAGCCTACATTAATGATGTATGCGTGCATGTGCCACAATGGACAAAACTGGTGGAGGAAAAACGGCGGTGTACAGCTATTATTTTTTGTTGTATTATTATTTATTGTTGTTGTGGAACAAAAAGTCATGGGAAATGTCATTACAGTTAACAAACCAATGTCGAACACGCAGAACAACAAAAAACATTTCAACTAATTGATGGGTGTCAGTGTCATTGTCTGGCTACGATTTTCATGGTATCCTGACTAAATGACGTGGTCGCATGCGTTTACCTATCTATGCCACTTTCATCATTGTCTTTTCGAATAATAAATAGTAATCGAATATGAATTTCAGGATACTTTGTCATTCATTTTAACGATGGCAACAATTTAAGGATTTTTTAATACCCTACACAACTATGTTGTCAGGGTATTATAGCTTTGTGCAGCCCCAAGAGTTTGTAACGCCGCGAAATATTGGTCCTAGACCCACCATTAAGTATACCAATCGTCATATCTCGACTAGCTGAGTCGATCTAGACATGTGTGTCCGTCCGTCTGTCTGTTCATTATAATTTGTAAACACGATACAGGCCACAGTTATGGACCAATCTTCACGAAATTTTGCATGTAGAATGGGTTCTGGCCAATGAAGACCCCTCATTGTTTTTGGTAAGGATCGGTTAATATTTAGGGGATAATAGGGACCAAATACTTAATTTTGGTAGATTTTTCTGGTCGCACCAGAGGCATGTCTGCTTTGATAAAGATCAATCATTATTTAGCGGGTCAAATGGACTCTGACTTTTGTGTGAAAAATTACATAATTTGAATTCTATGGCTTATATATTTACTCCGGAAGGATAGAGCCCCGATAAGTTGATAGTATATCGAAGAGGAGTGGTTGATATTTAAATTGATACCAAATATATTGAGGAATCTATTCGGATGTGGGAGTTACACTCAAATATTTACAGGTGCTTACGTATTCAGATATTATTTAGTAACCCATTACCACATTAGAGGGCGGTAATATAACGCTAATCGGTTTGAAATTTTCTATGAAGTTCGAATTATGGCCAAGAAAAACGCCAATAATTTTCAATGACGATCAGAATAAAATTTTGGGATGAAGTGGACCGAAAACTTAATTTCTTTGTGTGCTTTCTAGTCGAATATAAGCCGAACATCACAACTCAACCCACCGTGAAAGGAATCTGGACAAGTAATTAGAAGGGCTGTACTGAATATTAGTAATATTCGGAAAATATTTCAGTGTAAGGTAGAGGTGCTGTTGTCCTTTAGTCGGGCAAGTTGGGGAAAATATCACGAATTATTGCCCAGGCTCGGAATAAACATCCGCAGAAAGTTAAAGTTCCGTGGTAGTTGTGTAGGGTATCGTATGTTCGGCCCCGTCCGACTATACTGCTCCGCTCACTGGTTTAATTTTGGATTTGTTTGCTGTCGATTTTATGATAAATAGAAAAATGTATAAACAAATATTTGATTTATTTCATTGATAAGAAGTACAAAATTATTATTCATTACTAATTATATTTATAAAAAAGAGAATTGTCGACTTGTGATACTTATATCATACATCCAACAGTGGTATATTTATTTATACATACTAAAGCAAAGTAATTTATGAATGACCATTTCTACTAAATAAAAACGTCAACCACTAAACCCTGAGTAGATCCATAAACGAGGAAACTACTTGCACCACCAACATGAGTTGGTGGATTAACTATGTTTGAATTTCGCATTTTCACCTGTCCGTTATATATTTTGGGATACCATTAATATAGCGGCTACCAAGAAATTATTAATAATTAGGTAGGGAAATGTTCAACTGTTATGCAGACGTTATTATAATACTTCTGAGGGCAAAGAATCCTAAATTCTTATATAGGAAGGCTGAAATGGTGTTAAAAATTTGCCAACAATTAGTACAATATAAACCAGTAAGGAAAGTAGTACAGTCGGACGGGGCCGACTATATGGTACCCTTCACCACTTTGGGAATATTCAACAGATGAATCCTAACAGACGTAACATTCTTAAAGGACCAGTAAAATGAAATTGGATCCATAAACATGTTATTCTGACCTAATTCATAACGCTGTGCCAAATTTCGTGCAAACCTAAAGATATATAGGGACTTTGGTGCACCATTTACATTTATTCAGACGTAAATATATATGGGAGCTATATCTAAATCTGAACCGATTTTCAGGAAACTTAGCACACATCATTTTGGACCTAATTCAGTACGCTATGCCAAATTTCGTGCTAATTGAAAGAGATATAGGTACTTTGGTGCCTATATCGGACGGATCTATATATGGGACCTAATTCAGTACGCTATGCCAAATTTCGTGCAAACCTAAAGATATATAGGGACTTTGGTGCACCATTTACATTTAATCAGACGTAAATATATATGGGAGCTATATCTAAATCTGAACCGATTTTCAGGAAACTTAGCACACATCATTTTGGACCTAATTCAGTACGCTATGCCTAATTTCGTGCAAATCGAAAGATATATAGGTACTTTGGTGCCACGTTTACCTTAAATCGGACGAAAGTATATATGAGTGCTATATCTAAATCTGAACCGATTTTCACGAAACTCAGCACACATCATTTTGGACCTAATTCAGTACGCTATGCCAAATTTCGTGCTAATTGAAAGATATATAGGTACTTTGGTGCCTATATCGGACGGATCTATATATGGGACCTAATTCAGTACGCTATGCCAAATTTCGTGCTAATCGAAAGATATATAGGTACTTTGGTGCCAATATCCGACAGATCTATATATGGGAGCTATATCTAAATCTGAACCGATTTTTCCAATTTCAATAGGGTTCGTCCTTGGGCCTAATAAGTGACCTATGCCAAATTTCATCCAAATCGGATCATAAATGCGACCTGTACTTTGTTCACAAAAATACATGGACGGACAGACGGACATGCGTAAATCGACTCAGAAAGTGATTCTATGCATATTCTCAAAAGGAACTATGTATCTATCTCGTTTACTTTTGCCTGTTACAAACATATGCACAAAGACATAATACCCTGTACCACAGTGTGGTGAAGGGTATAAAAACCCATCATTCAAAACAAAGCGATAAATGGAAGAGCCACAAGGGACTTTAAATAGAGGTCCAATCCAAAAATGATATTACAGCGTTCTTAGACCAATCCTAACATACGAGTCGGCAGTCGGGCAGAAAGCAATGAACAAAAAATGTAATGTAAATTCGTTACAGAGAACATAGATCTATGAAAGAATGTTTTTTTTTAATTGAAAAACCAAAAATGGAAATTTCACTTTGACTACCAGATCACAATACGATACTACAAGTAGAAGTTCAGGCTCTAACGGAATGTCTGAACTGGTATAGTGCAAATTTTGTTCACTATACCATAAATACGCATATAGTGAAAAACCCATAAAAACAATAAGATATAGCTCGCATATACAGTTTCATCCGATATTATATAAATGGAGCACTATACTGTCAATACTGGTCCGATAGAGACATAATTATAATTTTACACAACGTTGTTGATATCGGTACAGCTTTAGATATAACTCCCATATATATTTTCGTTCGATTTTATGTAAATGGTGCACCAAATTCCTAATATTGGTCCGATTGAAACTAATTTTTGCACAGAGTACTGAATGAGGTCCATATTGATGTATGCGAAGTTTTGTTGAAATCGGTTCAGATTTAGATATAGCTACCGTTTTTATGTAAATGGTGCACGAAACTCCCAATATTGACGGGATTGTGTCAAAATTTTCCACAAATTACTGAATTAGGTCCAGATTATTGTGTACGGAGTTTTGGTGAAATCGCTTCAGATTTAGATATAGCTTCCATATATAGCTTCGTCCAATTTTATGTAAATGGAGCACGAAACTCCCAATATAAGTCCGATTGAAACAAAATTTTGCACAGAGTACTGAAATCGATTCAGGTTTAGATATAGCTCCCATATATAGTTTTGTCCGATTTTAGCTATCTAAAGGATATTGTACATATGAGCCTCTCTTGTATGTGCCGTCCGATTTTTGAACATTCCATACTGGTTTAAATTTAATTTTGTGCACAATTTTGACCATTTTTTAGGGTGAGATACAAAAAGGAGTGGGCCGATATTCCCCATTTTCGAACTTGAAGTTTGGAAGAAATATTAAAATGTGGAAAATTTGGATGAAATCAGTTACTCCCTTCGAGAGTTATAGTGCGCACCAGCCGACCAGCAGACAGACGGACGGACATTTGATTTGATCCAAAGTTATATGGGTTCTAAAACCAATATTTATATGAGCCACATTTTTGCCGTACCGTGGGTATAAAAAGTATACAAAATACCGAATATTGGGTGGTACTGTTATATATTTTTAGTATAACTAGTAAAATCTCAAAATATCATATTACAGCTGATTAGGGCGAAAAACTTGTTCAAATGCTGCAAAATACGGAATATTTAGAGGAATACTTATTCGGGATCTACTCTAAAGGTGGACCGATGTATCTCATTTTCTAAATCTAGTGGGGTACTAAATTATTTGCTAAATGCTAGTAGATTCCTCAATATACCAAATTGGACCGATATATCCCTTTTTCTATACAAAAATGCTAGGGCTGGTAGCAATGTATGTGAAAAATTGGATAGTTCTATATTAGATGTAGCATATCTAAATCTTCAACGACTTTGAAACAGATTATTAAATAGGTATGTACGTGATCTCGGACCTCCTCAACCGTGCATATATATATATATATATATATATATATATATTTTTTTTTTTAACATTTTAAAGTTTGTCCCTGTGTAGGGTATATATATTGTTGTCCCCAACCGTCTTCTGCTCATTCCTTACTAGCTTCGTTATGAATCATTCTACAGGACCAATATTAACTATTCAAGAATTCAATTAAAAATTCAATTTTTTCGTCCTTGTTGAATATTTTAAATGTATGTATAGTATACGGGATGACAGTGAGATAATACCCCTCCAGTTGTTAAATGACATGACCACCGAACTTGTTGTAATTCAAGATAAGCAAATAATTTTATGCACGCATGCATGCAGCCCTTCAACAATACATACATACATAGTTATGACCTCTTGAGAACGTCACAGTTGTTGGCACTTGAGTGGTGCTGGCTGGCATTCCCTGGGGTGTCATTCTACGAAAATTGAAGTCAAGTGAAAGTGAAAATAAGCGCACAAACACATGCACCGAATGACACAACACTATGGCGTTAATATATTGCTCTCTATGCAGACAAGTTTGATGTGAATTATGTACACATATATATATGCAAAATATATGTGTTTATATACGAATATGCTTGGTAGCGACAACTGTTCATGCATATATTAGTTTTTGTTAATGAGTATTTCGGATGTGGAAACAAAATTACCTTCATTAATGCAATCTGAATTTAGATATTGATGATTGTGTGAAATTAAAATTAATCTTGCCATGTCAGATGTAATGTCGATATTTTAGAGAGAGATGTAAATATACCCAGATATTTATTTAGTATTTCCAGGGTATAGCCAATCACGAAACTCTGACGTTTGAAATAAAAATCTTCAATTACAAAAAAGTTCGGTTGCAGAATGCGAATAAAATTTTGAAAAGACAGAACATATATGGGGGCTATGACAAAACATAAAAAAATATTCAGTACTTTCGACAAGTAATATGTATAACTAATACAATCGTAGAATTATAGAAAATTGTAACGAAAACCCAGTCTATTGCTAAACCTGTCTGGAAGTTGCTAATCTGTGCAAAAGGTTTTCTACATACAATTTGAGAATTATCTATACTTATACCCTTCACCACACTGTGATACAGGGTATTATGTCTTTGTGCACATGTTTGTAACAGGCAAAAGGAATCGAGATAGCTATATCTAAAATCGGTTGAGATTTAGATATAGCTCCGTTATATTATAGATTGATTTTAAGTAATTGACGCAGGAGATTTAAGGAGATGGTTTTGAAAGCGTGTACTCATGTGTATGAAAAGTACTATATGGTACCATATTTGGTACAAGTTTAATTTGGAGATACAAATCGAGCTGGGATCTGGGAATTTGAAATTAACATTACCGTCGGAGTGTAGGATAGGGATATGCATTTAAAGACAGGATCACTGTAGGGGTGTAGGATTGGGGTCAGGATTCAGTTTCAGAAATTAATACTTAGGGGTACTGAATGGTACTAAATTTTATACAATTTGAATTGCGGGTGAACCGATAGAGTTGGAATCTTGAATTTAGGATCTTGAATTTAAGTAAGAAGTTCTGGAAAATGGTACTTCTGTGTACTAAATTTGGTGCAATTCGAATTGTTGGCGAACCGAAAAATTGAAATTTGAATTTTGGTATGCAGGAAGTTTTGTTGTATGGTAGAGGTGGGTACTTATGGAAATAATGTGTGCTGAATGGAACAAAATTGGGTAAAATTTGGATTTGGGTAAACCTTTAGAGCTCGAAGCATGAAATTTGGTACTAAATAATACTCAAGTGTAATTAATTGTCGATATTACAGTATGCTATTAAAATAAAATAATATGTTAATACGTTTTTAAATATTTCCCACATTCGCTAACGAAGTAGCGAGCATATGCTAGTGAATGATAAAATACGACAGTTTCATAACAACCCTAACAGGTCCATTAAAATGGACAACTAATATTTTCACTACTTCCGGTAATACCCTTTAGAGAGAAAATTGTTGATGCATCTTGGGATTTGACCTAAAGGTGAGATTAAACCAGTAAGGAAAGTAGTAAAGTCGGACTGGGCCGACTATATGATACCCTTCACCACTTTGGGTATATTGTACATATGTATCCTAACAATTGCAGGTCTATGTTCCCTCTTTCTCCAACCTATCCTAACTTTAATTTCATTCGAGCAGATTTAGAGCCGCCTGCGTAACATGGGGAAAATTTATGGAAAACGATTTATAACAAAATTGATACACCCTATTCGGTACGCCGCGTTGTTAAAATTCTCTCTAGACTTAATTCAGTACGCTAAGCCAAATTTTGTGCAAATCGAAGGATATATATATGAACCTTGGTGCACCATTTACATAAAATCGGACGAAAATATATATGGGAGATATGTCGGAATCTAAACCGATTTTCCTGACACTCATCATTCTAGACTCAATTCAGTACGCTATGCAAAAATTCGTGCAAATCGAAGGATACAAAGGAACTTTGGTGCACTATTTATCGAAAATCGGACGAAAATATATATAGGAACTATATCTAAATCAGAACCTATATCCACGAAATTTAACACACATCGTGTTAGACTTAATTCAGTACGCTGTGGCAAATTTCGTGCAAATCGAAGGATATATAGGGACGTTGGTGCATCATTTACATAAAATCGGATGAGCATATATATGGGAGCTATATAGAAATCTCAACCGATTTTCCCGAAACTCACCACTCATCATTCTAGACTCAATTTGGAACGCTAAGCCAAAATTTGTGCAAATCGAAGCATATAAAAGGACTTTGATGCACTATTTACCTAAAATTGGACGAAAATATATATAGGAGCTATATCTCAATCTGAACCGATTTTCACAAAATTTAACACACATCGTTCTAGAATTAATTCAGAACGCTTTGCCAAATTTCGTGCAAATCGCAGTATATATAGAGACTTTGGTACACCATATACCTTAAATCGGACGAAAATATATATGGGAGCTATATCCAAATCTGAACCGATTTTCATGAAAATTAACACACAACATGCTGGACCTAATTCATTACGCTGTGCCAAATTTCGTGCAAATCGAAAGATATATAGGGACTTTGGTACACAATTTACCTTAAATCGGACGAAAATATATATGGGAGCTATATCCAAATTTGAACCGATTTTCACGAAACTTTGCACACATCATTCTACACCTAATTCATTACTCTGTACCAAATTTCGTGCAAATCGAAAGATATATAGGGACCGTTTACATTAAATCGGACGAAAATATATATGGGAGCTATATCTAAATCTGAACCGATTTTCCCAATTTCAATAGGGTTCGTCCTTGGGCCGAACAAGTGAATATGGCAAATTTCATCCAATTCGGATTACAAATGCGACCTGTACTTTGTTTACAATTTAACATCGACAGACAGACGGACGGACATGCATAAATCGACTCAGAAAGTGATTCTATGCATATTTTCAAAAGGAACCATGTGTCTATCTCGTTTCCTTTTGCCTGTTACAAACATATGCACAAAGACATAATACCCTGTACCACAGAGTGGTTAAGAGTATAAAAATCACCTTTGAATTTGATTGTCTTAAAATTTTAGGAATTCTGCTTTGTTTGTGAAGTTTTTTTTTTTTATCAAATGTCCAGTTTTAATATTTATACTAAATATATATTTAAAGCAATTATCGGATCTCTTTTACCTCCCGCATAAACTGGCATTAGACAATTATTCCGCAGACCTCCGCAAACTATAGGCTGAGACTACATATCTGTCGGCAGCACAGATTGACACTTTTATAATAGCAATTCGTGGACCTATGACCCTTCAGCCGTCAAATGTAAACACAATTCCTTGAAAGGCACTGAGCCAAAAAAGATAATATATCACCATATTTTTGATAATTAGCTCAGTGCCCCACAAGAATTCCCATAACGTTAATAATTCCGGTACCTAATAGACAAAATTTATGAAAATATTTGCCTCGTTGTCTATATCACAGTTACGAGTATATATACATTGAAACGACCAATATATGAATAGCAACAGTATTGATACATTATGAACAGTTGGTAACAATGTATGTTTCTCTGTGTGCGTTTTTTGGCTTTTTCGTTTTGTCTACAACCCGAACTATGTATCTCCATTCATTATGACCAACACGCCATGGTAATCTGGAACAACAAAAAAACTATTGTTAACCCATTTCCCACCCGGTGTGCCAATGGCGCTAGTAATGAAATTGTGAAGGCAATACAACAACACCGACAAACTTTGAAAAGGGAAATAAATGACGACGACAACGTCGATAACAACCCGTAGACAATTTAAAGCCACCACCATAAAACAACAACAACAGCAGCAGCAACCATAGGAAATGAAATACAACAACCAAAATAACATTAACAACAACGCCAAAAAACAACAACCGCACCAAATTATCGATTTTTCATGTAAACGAAATAAAATGGGCGCGTGTGTGTATGTGTCCATATATATCATGTGTGTATGTATATATGGGATGCCTTTTGGGATTTCATAGCACGGTTGTTGTTGTTGTTACAACTTGTCCCATATATAAATCTATAATCATACCCATAAACACATACAGCCGTATACATCCTTACACATTCCCACCATTTGCATGTAAATAATTATTTATGGCTTAAAATTGGGCCAACACTTGTCAGGGGGGATGACAATGTTGTTGGTGATACCGACAGTGGCCGGAATAGTATGGTTAAGTGTCAATGTATTTTGTTTTTGCTGTGGTTTTGTATGGGTATATCCAGAAAGGAATTATTAAATGTGAGTTTAAAATCAATTACTAGGGCTACTTTAATGCGAATATTTATCCTCAAAAAACTTTTTTCTTGTTTTTCGAAGTATTTATACCCTACACAACTATGTTATTATAGCTTTGTGTATACCGATGGTCATATCTCGACTAGCGGAGTCGATCTAGACATGTGTGTCCGTCCGTCCGTCTCTCCATTATAATTTGTAAACACGATACAGACCACAGTTATGGATCAATCTTGCACGTAGTATGGTTTCTGGCCAATCTAGACCCCTATTGTTTTTGGTAAAGATCGGTTAATATTTAGGAGATGAAATGGACCAAAAACTTTATTTTTGTGTGATTTACTGGTCGCTCTAGAGGCTGAAATTATGGTTCAAACATTTCGGTATTTTGAGGTTCTTTAGCGCTTTTTTAACCGAATTCGCTGAAATTTGGTACTTTGAGTTCTTATTGGGTAGCAAATCTCTCCACTAAAAATTATAAATATGGGTCCATATTTTCGGATAGCTCCCATAAAAGGTATTCGGTATTTTGGGTGTTTCGATCGCATTTTTCGACCGAATTCGCTGAAATTTGGTACTTTGAGTTCTTGTTGGGTAGCAAATGTCCCTACTAAAAATTATAAATATAAGTCAATTTTGTCGGTATTTTGGGGTTCTTGGGCTCGTTTTATAACTGAATTCTCTGAAATTTTGTACATTGGGTTCTTATTGTGTACCAAATTACTCCACTAAAAATTATAACTATAGTTCCAGTTTTTCTGGTAGTCCCCATATAACGGTACTCCCAATTTTTTGGTATTTTGGGGGTTCTGATCGTATTTTTCGACCGACTTGACTGCAATTTAGTACGTCGAAGTCTTATTAGGTATCAAATCTCTCCACTATAAATATTAAATATATGTCCATTTTTCGGGTAACCCCATTTAAGGGTACTCCCCAATTTCCGGTATTTTGGGGTTCTTGTAAGCGTTTTTAACCAAATTCTTTGTAATTTGGTTTTTTGTAGTCGTATATGGTAACAAACCTCCCTCCTAAACATATTAATATTCGCCTCCTTTTAGGGGTGGTCCCCTTATAACCCCCTTTTTATACCCTTCACCACACTGTGGTACAGGTTATTGTGTCGTTGTGCATATGTTTGTAACAGGCAAAAATAATCGAGAAAGACCCATGGTTCCTTTTGTGAATATGCATAGAATCACTTTCTGAGTCGATTTATGCATGTCCGTCTGCCCGTCCATGTGTTTTTGTAAACAAAGTACAGATCGCATTTATGATCCGATTTGGATGAAATTTGGCACTTAATTGGCCCAGGCACGAACCCTATTGGAGAAAATCGGTTCAGATTTAGATATAGCTCCCATATATATTTTCGTCCCATTTTAACTTATTGATGCATCAAACTCTCAATTGTGGTCCGATTGAGACAAAATTTTGCGTAGAGTTTTGAATTAGGTCTAGATAGTTATATGCCAAGTTTTGTTAAAATCGGTTCAGATTTAGATATAGCTTCTGTATATAGTTTCGTCCGATTTAAAGTAAATTGTGCACCAAACTCCCAATATTGCACAGAGTACTGAATTAGGTCCCGACTGATGTATGCGAAATTTCTATATCTACAAGATATAGTAGATATTAACATGTCTGGCTTGTACCCATAGTGGTGAAGGGTATCATATAGTCGGCCCCGTCCGACTTCTGAACTTTCCTTACTGGTTTTTATTTTCTAGCAGCTCTGCTGAGTATCCCAATAAAATGGCATGAAATTGACCTCTGACCGTCTGACTCTCCCATAAAAAGTTTGTAAAATCTTCAAATGTTTTTGAAAAATACGATTTTAAAGGATCAAAAATAAAAAGTGTTTAGTTTTTAAAATGAAAATGGTATAGATTCTCTGTGTGTGCTGAAAAATAATATTTCAAATACAATCAATTTCTATGGAATTACCCATATCCTATTATCCGCATACTTAATGTTTAAAAACGAGTGTATCAATACACGAGATATTCATACGAATATTTGTGGTTGCGTGTAATTTGAAGCGTATATATAATGTTGTAGTTGGTTTTATGCTTAATTTAACCGACATCATCTAAAATTATGTTTATTGTACATTACCAGAAAAAAACATGTGTTTATATTTTTTCGGCAATTTCAAACATATTAGGGTGGAAAGAAAAAATGCTAGCTAGAGAGAACAAAATAGAACCAATTAAACATTTCAAGAGACATTGTTTTAGAATAGATTTGCCTTTCATGTTCAGGGCAAGACTAAATATTATGTCATATATCAAACATACAGTTAATAGTTATGAAATACAATATAACGACGTTTTGTCTGGAATTAAATATAAAATACGAATACAGTATTCAAAGACATTACAATATGATTACTGGATTGTAGATATGTATGAAAAGGCAACCCCTAAGTCTAAAGCGATTTTATTTAGAGTCTATATTGATAACATCGGGGTATCCGAAATATCATCAAATTAACTTACATCAAATAAATACCCAAACTAATTACCCACCCTAATATTCCCTTAATATAGCTTTTACACTAATTGGATGGAAAAGTGAAAGAAAGTGAAAAAATGTGGGAGGATTTTGTCAACCACAGACTGGCTACACATAACTAATGACATATACTCGTATGAGTTACGACCACCACTACAGCGTAATAAATAAATATTTGAATTTATAAAAGTTGATTAAGTACACTTGGGCGGAATGTAGTTCCGATGTTATTGGGTATTTAAAAAATTTCAAAAGTCAAAGCTGTAAAAAAAATAGAATATAATATATGATTTTGTAAGGACATTATTAAGTAAAAATTTTTCTTACTCGGAATTGAAATTATTTTGCTATGTAATGAATTGTGTTTCAAGAAAATTTACCTGAAAATAAAAAAAGAAAACACATGTTAAAATTAATTTCAAAACAAATTAAAATTAAAAACAAATGTTTCCACTTATAAGGGAAAGTGTATAATTCTAAACTAGTAAAGAAAATTCCAATGTCCGGCGGGATTGACTATATGTTAACCTACACTTGCTAGGTCTCAATAGCTAGGTCTCAATAACATAATGAGACATTCAGCAAGTTTTTAAGTTATTCAGCAACATTTTTGAGATATTCAGCAAAATATTTATGGAATATTAGGCACTTCGAAGACATTCCACAGCATTTTAATAAAGATCTAGGCTATTCAGCTGCTCTTTTGTGGAAATGTATGCTATTCAGATATTTTATAAGCAATTCAGCAACAGTTTTTAAGAAATTCAGCTATTTTTTATTGAAATCTACGCTTTTCAGTTATTAACTAACCTATTCAGCTACAATTCTACAATAACATAAGTTATTCAGCCCAATTTTTGGCTATTTAGCATTTTTGAGGTATTCAGCAACATTTCCGATAGAATATTAAGCATTTCGAAGATATTCCCCTACGAAGACATTCAGCTACTTTATAAGCTATTCCGAAAAAGTTTTTAATTGAAAAGTTTTCTATTGAAAACTATGCATTTCAGTTATTAACTAAGATATTCAGTTAGGTTTCTATAATATGATAACCAGTTGGAGTCAAATCGGAAAATCAAAAAGATTCCTATTAGATTTACACATTTTAGGAAATGTTTATAGTGGGAGGCACTACAAGGTTTGGGTCTATAAATTGCATTTTCAGATTCAAAAAAAAAAAAAAAAAAAAACTTTGGCAAAGATTTTACGATATGATAATTTTTTTTATCAAACCGAATATTCTGCTCGCATTATATATACCCTTATACGGCGGGCTACCCGAAACTATATATCTTTATTTATATTTTTTAGTGGAGAGATTTTCTATCCCATAAGAACTCAAAGTACTGAATTACAGCCAATTCGCCCGAAAAAAAACGCTCAAATTCCCCAAAATTCTGAAACCAGGGGTACCGTTATATGGGGATTTCCAGAAAAAGTATACATATATTTATAATTTTTTGTGCAGAAATTTGGTACGCAAAAAGAACACAATGTACCAAAGTTCAGCGAAAATGCTCTCAAGAACCCCAAAATTCTGAATACCCATATTGGGGGGCTGCCAAAAAAATTGGACCGATATTTATAATTATACCCTTTGTCTTTGTGCAAATGTTTGTAACAGACAAAAGGAAACGAGATATACACATGGTTCCTTTTGGGAATATGCATAGAATCACTTTTTAAGTCGATTTATGCATGTCCATCCGTCCGTCTGTAGATGTTAAATAATAAACAAAGTACAGGTCGCATTTATGATCCGATTTGGATGAAATTTGGCATAAATCACTTTTTTGGCCCAAGGACGAACCCTATTGAAACTTGGAAAAATCGGTTCAGATTTAGATATAGCTCCCATATATATTTTCGTCCGATTTAAGGTAAAGGGGGCATCAAAGTCCCTCTATATCTTTCAATTTGCATGAAATTTGGCACAGAGTACTGAATTAGGTACAGAACGATGTGTGCCAAATTTCGAGAAAATCGGTTCATATTTAGATATAGCTCCCATATATTGGTTCGTCCGATTGAAGGTAAATGGGGCAACAAAGTACCTCTATATCCTTCGATTTGCATGACATTTGACATAGAGTACTGAATTAGATGCAGAACAATGTGTGCCAAGTTTCGAGAAAATCGGTTCAGATTTAGATATAGCTCCTTTATATAGGTTCGTCAGATTTAAGATAAATGGTGCACCAAAGTCCGTATATATCATTCGATTTGCACGGAATTTGGCACAGAGTACTGAATTAGGTCCAGAATGATGTGTGCCAAGTTTCGAGAAAACCGGTTCAGATTTAGATATAGCTCCCATATATAGTTTCGTCCGATTTAAGGTAAATGGTGCACCAAAGTTTCTATATACCTTTCGATTTGCATGAGATTTGGCACAGCGTACTGAATTAAGTCTAGAATGATGTGTGCTTAGTTTCGGAAAAATCGGTTCTGGTTTCGATATAGCTCCCACATATACATATATATTCGTCCGATTTTACATAAATGGTGCACCAACCTTCTAATGTTTGTCCGATTAACACGACTTTTTGCACAACGTATCAAGTTGAGACTTAAATAACGTTATTGCGTTTTGTTGAAATTGATGTAGATGTTTCATAGCTTCCATATGATATCGAATGGATGTCTGAATGAAATTAAAATTTTAACAGTGCGGCGACCGAATAGCTTGTATTAATTTTGCTATAAGTCGTTTTTCATAAATTTGTTCCATGGTACGAAGTCGACTTTAAATCTGCACGAATGAAATTAAATTTGTCATAGGTTGCAGAAAGACTTGCGTATGTTCCTTGGAGGGGATACATATGTACAATATACCCAGAGTGGTGAAGGG
The DNA here is from genome assembly GCF_032173495.1 of Musca vetustissima. NCBI lineage: Eukaryota > Metazoa > Arthropoda > Insecta > Diptera > Muscidae > Musca > Musca vetustissima. The sequence continues at coordinate 21,339 of NW_026882511.1, forward strand.
TATCATATAGTCGGCCTCGTCTGACTTTACTGCTTTCCTTACTGGTTTTTGTTTCGAAAAACTTTTTTAGTTTCTAAAGCTTATTTAGCAAAGTAATCAACCAATATTTGTATTGGTCCGACTATATACATACACCCGTATATGTGTGATACAAGCACATTCATTTTATTTTGCCACATACAAAAAACAAAACCAACAAAGTTGCACTTTCCAATTGATTAAAATAATTAACATTCTCCGTTTCTTCTTTATCCTTATCTTCGTCGAAAATATTCTAAATAATTAATTACAGCCACTTACCGAACATGTCATGAAAACCCAAATTTCGAAACCACAAAAAATCAAATTAAATATTTTATATACCACTGGCAGCTGTGAGATAGGATTCAACATTTTTTTTATTTGACTGACATATCTCCCTCTATCTTAGCCGCAGAGAGAGAGCGAGACATTTAATCCGAAATTGTATTCTCCTTCTCGTTGTCATTGCGGTTACATGTGAAATTCATGGGCAGGAAAATTAAAAAGTTTCTGATATGAAATTGAATGCTGTTAATGGTTGACTTTGTTGTTTTTTAATAATTCATAGAGGTTAACAACACAATAAAATTGACGCACGCAAATACGTACTCGTATATACTTATATATGTGCCTACTATATGACAAATTATGTCAATTACAGCAATTAAAATGTTTACAACCGCAACAAAAAGTTACAAACATTTTTATAGGAGTACACATTCGTAGATGGCAGAGGGAGAAAAAGTGTGAGGAATAGTTCATATGTCACCTTAGCAGAGCTGCTATATAATTACACATTATCTTTGGCACCGGCTTACCCCCTTTGGGATTTCGAAATGTCAATGGTATCAACCCTCCTGCATAGTTGACTTACGTCGTTTTTTCTCTTTTTTTTGTTATGGAACGTAAAGAAATGCTTCTTGCCTTTATGCACTTGCCACAATACGTTATATGACTGTGTGTGTGTGCGTTTGTGTCTCTCCAGGTATTTGAGACGTAATTAAAAAATAAATTAATTTTATTCAACTATTCTCTGTCGCTCGTTCACACACACACAGACAATAGGGAATTGCACCATTAAAAAAAGAAATAATAAAGTAGTGAAAAAACTGAATACAAAGGATTAAAGGATGTAACTCAAGAATAAGTGCTAAATGGGCCATTAATGTTAATGTAGCAGACAGTCAAGTCATTCGGTCAGTGTCTATATTCAAGAATACATTATTACGCCTGGTAATGATGCTATTTCCTGTAGTCCTTGTGTCTTTTATAGTTTCATTGCAGTTTCGGTTTTCTATTTGTTAGTGAGAGGAAAAAAGGATGTTGCGTATAAGGAATGATTGATTTTTTCGAAGTCAAATTTCAATACATCGGACGAAGAATTTTCAAAATTTGAAAAATACCAATATGCGGATTTTTAAGGTGAAGTGTCATACATCAAAATATTTATCGTATATAGAGATGGGATAAATACCCGGTATTGTGATGAAAAATGGGGTGTCTGGGTACACGTTTTGATATAGCCTCCATTTAACCGTACCTCCCGAATTAATGTATTTTTAGTCTATCCAATTTGAATGCATAATATAGATAGTGCAATCAAATTGGCTGTAATTTGGTGTAGCGAGTTGTCAATGTTTATATAACGATCCACGATTTCGGGACCACTTGACGTAGGCTAATAAATTTTGGCACAAATCGTTAATACATGAACAGAATTTACGGTAGGGAAATTGGGTCTTCAAAATACACGTTAAGGAGTTCGGATGTTAAAGAGTTTATATCCAAAATGTGGGTAAATACCCAAAATCGGGACATAGGAACTAAGAAAAAACGTGTACTTGCGTAGTCAAAAGCTTTGCATGGATATTTGCTCGCCAACTCTCTGTGCCAAATTACAGCCAATTTGATTGTAAAATGTGTCGAATAGACAAAAAAATATTTTAAATTGGGAGGTACGGGAATATGGTGGCTGTATCAAAACTGGGACCCAGAGACCCAATTTCCCATACCGGTATTAGTTTTGACATTAAAACATGTAAGCCAAATTTTGGCCGCCTATGTCAAGTAGTTCGCCAGTTAATGACTTTTTACCCAATTTTGAGTAAATAACCGAGTTATTTACGCATGTGTTTCAAGTATTGCAAAACTATTCATTTTAAATCGATTTAGTAACAGAACCCGGAAATAGATTGTAAGATTTTGTATTACCGATTCAATATAGTAAATAGCCAAATCTATACCCACAAATGGGTACATACCCACCTTTTGGGTATTTACCTGGTAAATAAACAGGTTTTGTTTGGATTTTCTCTTTCGATTTCAGCAAATTAATCAAAGTTTTGCAATGAAACGAAATGAGCCTCATAGAAATATTGGATTTAGACTCTATGTTTCAGTGGACAATCCCATTTCAGACAATTTGGAGTTGATATACAAAAGTCCATCCTGTTCGGCTGGTGCACACGATAACTCTCGGAAAGAGAAATCAATTATCGTAATATTTCTTCCAAACTTAAATCAACTTCCATGAAGGGGAATATTAGTCCTCTCCTTCTGGTACCTCCCCCAAAAAGGGTCAACGTTTTGATTTTTGTTCCTATATTAAGCAAATGGAATGTCCGATTTGATACGTACTGTGCACAAGGTAATATTTCGTTATAATTTAAACCAAGTTCAAAGATGGTACCGAATAAAGTCGACCTGCTTGCGCATCGTAGAACTTCTTCTAAGACAACTTTTTTTGGTACCTGCCCACAGATGACCAACTCTTTGATAAAACATACACGATCAATAAAACATGGGCTGGATCATCCACCCCATGACATCTCAACAACAAATTATTTTTTTTTAATTCTGAAGCATTACGCGTGGATTATGGTGAAAAATTGGGAATATTTTAGAAGTTGTAGATTTTTATACCCTTCACCACACTGTGGTACAGGGTATTATGTCTTTGTGCATATGTTTGTAACAGGCAAAAATAATCGCGATAGACACATGGTTCCTTTTGAGAATATGCATAGAATCACTTTCTGAGTCGATCTATGCATGTCCGACTGTCCGTCCGTCCGTCCATGTATTTTTGTGAGCAGAGTACAGGTCGCATTTATGATCCGAATTGGATGAAATTTGGCACAGCCCATTGGTTTGGCCCAAGGACGAACCCTATTGAAATTGGAAAAAAATCGGTTCAGATTTAGATATAGCTCCCATATATATTTTTGTTCGATTTTAGGTAAATGGTGCACCAAAGACCCTGAAAATCATTAGATTTGCACGAATTTTGGCATAGCGTACTGAATTAAGTGTAGAACGACGAGTGATAAGTTTCGTAAAAATCGGTTCAGATTTAGATATAGCTCCCATATATAGTTTCGCCCGATTTTAGGTAAATGTTCCATCAAAGTCCCTGCAAATCTTTTGATTTGCACGAATCTTGGTATAGCATACTGAATTAAGTCTAGAATGATGTGTGAAGTTTCGTGAAAATCGGTTCAGATTTAGATATAGCTCCGATATATAGTTTCGCCCGATTTAAAGTAAATGGTGCACCAAAGTCCCTGAAAATCATTAGATTTGCACGAATTTTTACATAGCGTACTGAATTAAGTGTAGAATGACGTGTGATAAGTTTCGTGTAAATCGGCTCAGATTTAGATGTAGCTCCCATATGTAGTTTCGCCCGATTTTAAGTAAACGGTGCATCTAAGTCACTGCAAATCTTTTGATATGAACGAATTTTGGCATAGCGTATTACATTAAGTCTAGAATGACGTGTGCTAAGTTTCGTGCAAATCGGTTCAGATTTAGATTTTAAGTAAATGGTGGACCAAAGTCCTCGAAAATCATTAGATTTGCACGAATAGCGTACTGAATTAAGTCTAGAATGACGTGTGCTATGTTTAGTGAAAATAAGTTCATATTTTGATATAGCTCCCTTATGTAGTTTCACCCGAAACATCTTCTATATATATTTTCGTCCGATTTTAATGGTGCACTAAAGACCCCTAGCTAGGTCGATTGACACAACGTACTGAAATTGAAATCGGTTCAGATATAGCATAGCTTCCATAGATAACTTCGACTTATTCATGTTTATTGTACACCAAACAATCAATGGGTGTTTGATTGATATTAAATTTTAAACAGTGCAGCATACCGAATAGCGTGTGTCAAGTTTGCTTTAAATCGATTTACAAAATTTAGCATAGGTAGCAGAATGACATGTGTAGGCTGTGTAGGGATTGATGTTAGCCGGTTTAGATATAGATAAAGATCACATATTTAAGTTCGTTCAATTTCTTGTCAATGTTCCTTCGAAAAGGCGACATCTTTTAGGATACATATGTATAATATGCCCAAAGTGGTGAAGGGTATCATATAGTCGGCCCAGTCCGACTTTACTACTTTCCTTACTGGTTAAGAATTTGTTTATATCGTGGATTTTTAAGAATATTGTTTTTATCGTGAGTATTTAAGAATAATGTCCAAACTAACCCAGACCATTAGCACGGATCTGCGATGATAATTTTCTGGGCAGATGTATACCAGACTCCAAGCCCCCGAAATGCAATATTAGAGCCTTTTCGGTTGGGAAATGTGGCTACTAGATTCATGGGGCGGGTCCTTCATACGGGGGCTATGTCAAAACATGGACCCGGTAAGCAGCCCTTTCGGTTGGAAAATGAGCGTAAAATGATTAAGATATTTAAAATTGGACTGTACCGTTATAAGGTAGCTTCATCCATTCGCAATACCAATCATACTAGGGGCTATAACTATGTGAGTTCAAAATGTCATCGCTCCATTTTCAATATTGCAATCTCTATTCTAAGAGAATTAATATAACAATTTGTGTTATGAGGACGTTGTACTTCTACATTGTGCGGAGCAATAACATTACTAGCACACCGACCTTTTTGACATTTTAACTCCGCTACATTTAAAAAAATCTCATTCTATATATTTGAGATTTCTAAGTAATTGCTCGTAAAAGTTCTCCATCTACATAACATGACACTTCATATACCTTGCCATACCTTTTCATTATGTTCACCACACTTACAGTTTTGTTAATTATGTTATGCTAAAAAAAATAACGTACGACCACTTTATAAAGTTTTAATAAATTTCACCGTGCTGTACCATTTTAAGGGCACTTTAGAGGTTATTAATTTGTTTTTTCTAAATTGTTTACACACATTTAAAATGCGGGTATAACAATACGGAAAAGTTTCTCATCACCCCACTTCATGTTAACACTTTGAATGAAGTTCAAACACTACTGCAGACATTTTTAGCTGGGCCATTAAAGCAAGAGGCCTTCCCAACCAAAGACCGACCGACAGACAGTTCGACAGGCAAACAAACAAAACGAATAATTGAATGAAATGCAAGACCACACCCTGTTAAGGCCGTTTAAAAGGATACCCCATTCAAGCAGGAGATGTAGACAATAAGGACGAAAAACCAAGCACAATTCAAAAATGCCATCAGATCGAGTTACACTAACCCATATGTACACACAAACACACATACAGACATACATGCACATATATAAGACCTGTAACCGTAGATGCATTTTAGAGTACTGTGACAGTGGCATCATCTTCATCGTTGTCGTCGTCGTCAGCAAATGGCACTGGACACAATTTGTGGAATCCACTTAACCTCATCGTCAGTTTTATTAAAGGGGCCAAGAGGGAGTGGGAAATAGATAGGTCGAGTCTGTAATTATGCACCACAAAACTGCCACCGCAATAGTACCGCCTTCATAGATTACTTCAGGCCGATTCATTTAATTTTTTTGTTTTGGCGAACAACTTCCACTAGCAGCAGCTGCTGCTTGGTTTTTGGTGTTGGTGTTGGCTACCGTAAGGTGAACAGAAATGTTTGGTTTGGCTGTGTCATGCCATGCAGGCATTATCACCTCATGACACTGCGGCATAACATTTTGATGATTTTCAGTTCCGCCAGAAGCCTAGACCAACCAACAAGAGGTACTTGTAGTATATGGTGTTGTTGTTGTGTGTGTCTGTATATCTCTCTATTAGTTTTGGTTTCCTAGTAATGATGCTTTTTGCTTTTTTGTCTACCAGGAATTGAATTTTTGAGGAACGGCAACTGTATCTCATTTATAAATTAAAGAGACAAAATTCAGTTATCTTTACAACCTCAGTCCGTAATTATTCACAAAATAACAAATATTTGGAGTAATTAAACAAATGGATTTTGGAAATGAATCTCGGATTTTTTTATAGAAACACAAATGGAAGAAAAAAAGTGTAATCATTAAGGTAAACTACGGACGGGACGGGAATATGTTGGTCCTCGTTAGATTCATATGTTCACTCATAATAAACTGTAATCAGTAAAAACGTCATTAAGTTCGGCCAGGAAAAAAATGTGGGATTTTTTATAAAACCACAAATAGAAAACAAAAACCAGTGAGCGGAGCAGTATAGTCGGACGGAGCCGACCATACGATACCCTACACAACTACTACGGAACTCAAATTTTCTGCGGATGTTTATTCCGAGCCTGGGCAATATTTCGTGATATTTGCACCCGATTAGAGGTAAACAGCACGTCTTCCACACACTGACATATTTTCCGAATATTACGAGTACTCAGTACAGCTATTGCCCAGATTCCCTTCACCGTGGGTTGTGTTGTGATGTTCGGCTTGCATTTGTGGTCTATAGATCGATTCGAAAATAACACAAAAAATTAAGTTTTCGGTCCACATCATTCCAAAATTATTATCTGATCATCACCGAAAATTATAGGCGTTGTCCTTGACCATAGCTGGAACCTCATGGAACATTTTAAGGCAATCAGCGCTATAGTTCCGCTCTGTAGAGCGATAAAGGGTTACTAAATAACATGAGAATACGGAGATACCTGTAAATATTTAGGTGTAACTCCCACATCCGAGCACATACAACAATATAATTGGTATTTATTTAAAGGTCAACCACTCCTCTTGGATATAATATCAACTTCTCGGGTCTATGTCCTTCAGGGACAAATATATACGATATAGAATATAAATTTTGTAATTTTTCACACAAAAGTCAGGGTCCATTTGGCCCGCTAAATATTGACCGATCTTATTCAAAACAGGCATGCTTATTCTTTGGCCCATTCCTCTTCTCCATGCAAAATTTCACGATGTTCGGGCCATTATTGCGGCCTCTGGAGCGACCAGAAAAACCGAAAAAATTTAGTATTTGGTCCATTTCATCCCCTAAATATTAGCCGATCTTTCCCAAATACAATAGGGGTCTTCATTGGCCAGAACCCATCCTACATGCAAAATTTCGTGAAGATTGGTCCATAACTGTGGCCTGTATCGTGTTTACAAATTATAATGGACAGACGGACGGACACACATGTCTAGATCGACTCAGCTAGTCGAGATATGACGATCGGTATACTGAAAGGTGGGTCTAGGACCAATATTTCGCGGTGTTAGAAACTTTTGGGGCTGCACAAAGCTATAATACCCTGACAACATAGTTGTGTAGGGTATAAACAGTAAGCAAAGCAGTAAAGTCGGCCTGGGCCGTCTATACGATACCCTTCACCACTTTAGGTATATTCTACATATGTATCCGAAAAGACGTCGCTGCACAGTCTTAAATTTAATCTCAATCAGATTATTTGGTGTACATTTAACATAAATAAGTCGAAATTATATATGGAAGCTACGATATACCTATATCTGAACTGATTTCAAGCAAACCTGCCAAAGATTAATCTATATTAACTTCAATACGTTGTGCCTATCGGCATGGATAGCTATGGATCTTTAGTGCACAATTTACTTAAAACCGGACGAAAATATATATAGGAGGTGTACACATCATTATTCTAGACTTAATTTAGTACGCTATGCCAAAATTCTTGCCAATCAAAAGATTTGCAGGGACTTTGGTGCACCTTTTACCTAAAATCGACCGAAACTTCACGAAACTAAGCACACGTCATTCTAGAATTAATTCAATACGCTATGCCAAAATTCGTGCAGATCAAATGATTTTCGGGGTCTTTGGCATACCATTTACCTAAAATCGGGCGAAGCTATATATGGGAGCTATATCTAAATCTGAATCCAAATCGGATCATAAATTGCGACCTGTACTTTGTTTACAATTTAACATCAACAGACGAACGGACGGACGGACAAGCATAAATCGATTCAGAAAGTGATTCTATGCATATTCTCAAAAGGAACCATGGGTCTATATCGATTCCTTTTGCCTGTTACACATATGCACAAAGACATAATACCCTGTTCCATAGTGTGGTGAAGGCTATAGAAAAAAAAGGCTCGTACCTAATTTAAATAAATGTAAAAAGTAAAAACGATGTTACCTTCGGTCCGGCCGAACATTTTATACCCTCCACCATGTGGATGACATTCACAATATGTGAAATAAATGGCGCACCTAGGAATATGGGGGCTATCCTGAAGCTTGGGTCAATATTAATACAAATAATACTAAAGTGCAGGCAATTCGGTTGGAAAAGCCTGTCTAAATTTCCCAAAATATTGAGTATTGGGGAGTACCGTTATATGGGGGCTACTGAAACATAGGTCAATGTTAATAATTTTTAGTACGAATATGTGATATACCAAGAAAAACTCAAAATGCCAAGTTATAGCTAATTCGGTTGGAAACGTGTCCAAAATACCCAAAATACCGAATATTTGGGGGTACGGTTATATATGGAGTCTACACCAGAACGTGGACCGATATATGCCATTTGTAATACCAAACATCCTAGGAATAGCAGCAATGTCTGTGCAAAATTTCAAAGCTCTAAAGACAGACGGGCATGCGTAAATCGAAATAGGATTTTTATATGCACTTTATGGTGGAGGGTATAAAAACCCCCACGCAATTTTATTCTAATCCGCCAAAGAGTAGCAGAACTGAATTTTATTGGACGCATCCGCAGGTTGCAAATAATGAAAAGCCCAATAATTTTTCATTAGATAACTGCAAATTAAATAAGCTGTCATGGAAATTCTCCAGGCGGGATTTATCACCCATACATTAAGCAATCGGTTCAGTCATTCACTTATGACGACCTCCCTAACACATAAAGCTGTAGCTTCATTTTCGGTACCTTAACAAAAGACCCTCCGACTGGTTTTTCGATATTTTTAACGTCGAAGTCGTTCTTCCGAAGTGATTGCATCAGGTACTTAGTGGATAGAAGAAGAGCTTTTTGTAATATATTAGAATATTGTGATTGTTTTAAATGCATTTTCCAAACGAACTGTATTTTCCAATCAATTGGCAATTGCGTGGTCAGATCGCGTCATAATTATGGCCTGTGGAACGAAAAACACACAAAAACAATAGGTATATTCTTTGGCCAGAACCCGTACTACATGCAAAATGTCGTGACGATTGGTCCATAACTGTGGCCTGACTCGGCTAGTCGAGATATTACGATCGGTATACTTAAAGGTGGGTGTAGGACCAATATTTCGCGTCGTTACTAACTTTTGGGCTACACAAAGCTATAATAATATAAATTGTGTAGGGTATAAAAAGTACTGTATTACCTGATTTAGTTTAACCTGATGCTATTATATGGAACTGTGTGTATTATTCCCAACCACAAACATGTTTTTAAAAAAGTTACATTTTATTTTAAACATTTTTTGTAATTTTTGTAACTTTGGGAAATCATATTACAATTGTAAAATCAATATTTTCGTTAACCACAATTAAATTGTGTACATCAATGAATTCTGTACAAACATGACTTTTCCGCCCTTGTCATATAAATTACACTCTATGAGTATTAGATTTGCATAGATTTCGCTAACATACGAAATACATAAAACTATGTGCGTACAACGATAATATAATTAGAGTAGCGACATTGGCAAAATATCATGACAAAATCATAAACACAGCCAACTGTGTCTAATACACATGACAATCATTCCCTTGGTGATAATTCAAAATATGCGGTATTGCAATGAAAAAAAAATCAAACATTGAAATGTTTTGTTTGAGGATTTTCGTAGTTGCACAAGTGGTGTGAGGGTCATAATTGTATAGAAAGACCTCTAATTTTCGAAACTATTGAAATAATTGGCCGAGTTTTCTAAATTGCTGCAATTTGATAATCTGGGCTCTTGAAGGGTGTATCTTTGAGTATTTTTTGTCGTTGTCGAATATTTTGGTTAAGTGACTGTAATTCTGCATTCCGGTTGTATTTTCTCTTAAAATTCGCAACGTTTTTTTGGTTTTGGCAGCAATTTCCACTGAAGTTGTTGTAAATTGGCATACTGGAATATTAAAAACACTTTGTTTGAAAAACTTACAATTCTCTAGGTCCCGGATTTTCGGTATTGTGAAGGTTAAGCGACTCTTGATAAAAAAAAAACAGTAAGGAAAGTAGTAAAGTCGGACGGGGCCGACTATATGATACCCTTCACCACTTTGGGTATATTCAGCAGTTGAATCCTAACAGACGTCGCATTTTTAAAGGACCAGTAAAATGCAATTGGATCCATATACATGTCTTTCTGCAACCGATACTAAATTTTCCATTTCGTCAGATATAGAAGCTATATCTAAATATTCGACAACGACAAAAAATTTCGTGCAAATCGAAAGATATATAGGGACTTTGGTGGACTATTTACCTTAAACGATAATATATATGGGAGCGATATATGGGAGCTATATCTAAATCTGAACCGATTTTTCCCAATTTCAATAGGGTTCGTCCTTGGCCAAATAAATGAGATGTACCAAATTTCATTACGCTGTGCCAAATATCGTGCAAATCGAAATAAATATGGGGAGTTTGGTGCACCATTTACATTAAATAGGACGAAAATATATATGGGAGCTATATCTACATCTGAACCGATTTTCAGGAAATTTGGCACACATCATTCTAGACCTAATTCAATACGCTGTATATATAGGGTCTTAAATGGTCCACTTACATTAAATCGGACGAAAATATATATGGGAGCTATATCTACATCTGAACCGATTTTCAGGAAATTTGGCACACGTCTTTCTAGACTTAATTAAGTACGATATGCCAAAATTCGTGCAAATGGAAAGATTTTGAGGGACTTTGGTGCACCATTTACCAAAAATCGGGCGAAACTTTATATAGGAGCTATATCTAAATCTGAATCTATGTTCTCCACGAATATATTCCATGTAAATTCATGTTCTTTATTCTGTACCAAAAATGCTCAAAATTGTGGTGAAAATAAATTTTATAATAACGGTCGAACGGAGTATTCGATTTGAAGCACAGGTTGCACAACCTAATATTTTAACTAATCCTTTATAACGTTTTAAGAAGGAGCTTATTGATCAATTCTTTCAGGTACATCCCTCATAAAGGGTCAACTTTTCGATGATACATAAAATCAATTGGATGATGGTTCTACACCTGCTCACAAAGTGACAATTTTTTGAAACATTTTAAATCCAATCTGAATCGAGTGGAGATTCCGATATAACTCAAAATTGTATAAACCAATTAATAAATTTCGGTCCAGTTGTCTGTCCAAGTCAATTTCGAAATAAAGTACAGGTGGTAGGAAATGGGATCACATATAGATGTAGTTGCCATATATAATTTGGTGTATACATAAACGGTGCCCTAAAGATCCAACTTGTGACAAAAATTTTTCTTTTGCTTGAACTCGTTTCAGATTTAGATATAAAACCTATGAGAGTATTTTTTCAGATTTCATGTAAATTATATAAAATAACCCCTACGTCTTTCCGATTTACATAGACTGTCTCTAATGGATCATAATCAGATATACTACTCATAAAAATTTTATTCATATTTTAAATTTGGTGCTTGATCCATAAATCCATGATTCATTATCAGCTATGTCCCTCTTCAACTGACATGGTTTGGCCAGCTGCACAGCGCTGATTACATTTTCCTTTATTAAAATGTTGTTTCGTTTTCGTTTTCGTTTTAATTTTTTTTTTTATTTCCATCATCCTTGCCAACTGTTTATCAAAATGCTTTCACCTCTGTCATTCAGAGTATTATGTTCTACCCTATGACAATGACTACTATCTGACAGACTAAATGTATTTCTAACTTGCAGTGACAATAGGGGCATTGTCTTAATGAAAAATATTTGCATTTGTTGTTGTTGTTGCCCTGCAGACAAGAATTTTTTGGGAAAATGAAAATTTGAAAACAAGCTGCAAAAAAATGTAACCGCAAAATTGAGATGGTTTTGGTTTGGCATCTTCAGTGGGGAGAAGGAATTTACGGAACATTTGCAAATGCAGTAAATTACGGTTATAGCGAACTAGTAGGGACCAAGCAAGTTTGCTCGTTATATCCAATGTATGTCAAAACTGCATATATGTAATTTTAAGTATTTTGTATTTTTAAAGCTGGCTAAATAGTTCGTTATAAAAAAAGTTCGCTATATCCGTAGTTAGATATAAGTGTAAAGATTTGTCTTAAAACTTCGGTATCAGGAAATGTGTTCGTTATGAAGGAAGTTCATTATAACCAATGTTCGTTATAAGCGTACTCGACTGTTGAGTACTGAGTATTGGATTGAGAAGTTAAGTGCTATGGTTCGAAATGAAATTTGATACTTGCCGGGAAAAATATTATTCATTAATTCATAGAAAAATACTTCATTCAGTACATAAACTATGAACAGAAGATGAGTACATCATTAAAAATTTTTAAAAATAAATAAACTATATACAAAAAAATTATTACTGGCGAAATAGCAAGTTCATATTTAGATTGTATTCAGGTCTATATGCTTGCCCCATTTTATAAATACAGTCAATGGCATGAACGATTTGCAGTATATTTACCTGAAAAGAGAAAACGAAATATAATGAATAGCTGAATAACATTGCAATGCATTGTGAGATCAAAAGTACAACATATAAAATAAACCAGTAAGGAAAGTAGTAAAGTCGGACTGGGCCGACTATATGATATCCTTCACCACTTTGGGTATATTCCTCATATGTATCCTACCAGACGTGGCCTTTTCGAAGGAACATTGACGTGAAATTGAACGAACTTAAACATGTGAGCTTTATCTAAATGCAAACCAACTATGCTAAATTTGCCTTAAATCGAAACTTGGCACAAGTCATCCTAGACACAAGTACATTAAATGAGAGCTATATCGAAATCTGAACCGATTTTCACGAAACTTAGCACACATAATAGATCTTATTCAGTACCCTATGCCAAATTTCGTGCAAATCGAAGGATAAATAGGGACTTTGCAGCCCCATTTACCTTAAATCGGACGAAAATATATATGGGAGCTATATAGAAATCTGAACGGATTTTCTTGAGGCTTAGCACACCTCTCAACAGGACACAACTCAGTGCACAATGCAAAATTTCGAGCAACTCGAAAGATATATAGGGACTTTGGTGCATCATTTACATAAAATTGGACAAAACTATATATGGGAGCTATATCTAAATCTGACCCGAGTTTCTCAAAACTTAACACACGTCATTCTAGACTCAATTCAGTACACAATGCAAAACTTCGGGCAAATCGAAAGATATATAGGAACTTTGATGCACCATTTACATAAAATTGGACAAAACTATATATGGGAGCTATATTTAAATCTGACCCGATTTTCTCAAAACGTAACACACACCACTCTAGACTTAATTTAGTACGCTGTGCCAAATTTCGTGCTAATCGAGAGATGTGTAGATACTTTGGTGGACCATTTACCTTAAATCGAACAAAAATATATATGGGAGCTATATCTAAAACAAACCCGATTTTTTCGAAACTTGACATACACCATTCTAGGCTCAATGCAGTGCACTATGCAAAATTTCGTGCAAATTGGAAGGTAATATAGGGATATTGGTGCACCATTTACATAAAATCGGACGAAACTATATATGGGAGCTATATCTAAATCTGAACCGATTTTTCTTGGCAGACATCATTCTGGATCTTACTTGGCACACATCATTCTGGCTCTAATTAAGTATTCTGTACCAAGTTTCGTGCAAATTGATGGATATATAGGAACTTTGGTGCCCCTTTTACCTTAAATCGGACGGAACTACAAACGGGAGCTATATCTAAATATGAACAGATTTTCTTCAATTTAAATAGGGTTCGTCCTTGGGCCAAATAAGTGATTTGTGCCAAATTCCATCCAACTCGGATCACAAATGCGACCTGTACTGTGTTTACAATTTAAAATCTACAGACGGACATGAATAAATCGACTCAGAGAGTTTTTCTATGTATATCCTAAAAAGGAACCATGTGTATATCTCGTTTCCTTTTGCCTGTTAAAAACATATTCATAATACCCTTCACCACAGTGTGGTGAAAGGTATACGATAATTCGATGAGGTACATTTTTGTATATACCCAATAGCCGCAAGGCTGAGGGTATAAAAATATAAATATTGATATATCCTTGGGGAAATACAGAGGTCCCTTTATTGACCCTATTATACAAATGTCATGCGTCATTTTCGGAATGTTGAAGGTTCTAGATACATTTTAAGGGCTCTAGCCAAATTTTTTCTCCTGCCAGCAATGAACCGTGGGATAGCTTCCATACAAAATATCTGTTCGATTTTAGATTTTTTGAATGTACACCTTCTGGTGGAAATTTTTAACAGAGGCCGAATAATTTTAAACTTCTTATACAAGATAGTAGGATATACATTAGGACCGGCCAACATTTTTGTCGATTAAAACCAGCCCTTTGGATGATTCTATGGACAATTCTAAGCAACTTTGATGAAGGAACTATAGGTCTATCTCGATTTTCGAGTCTCCCACTTTTCAAAAAATGATTTTTTATCAGCAACGGTTTTTTTTCGGTTTTTTTTTTTTGGCTCCATAAAAATTGGCCCCCTATAATAATCATAGATCGAATTTTTGAGTATTTTTTGAATGTAAGTCCATCTGCATTTTTGTGAAGGAAATTTAGACAGCATTTATTATTCATTGGCCCAGAAAGGAACGATTTTTTGTTCCTACGAGCTCTACTACGTATATTTCTTGCCTTATCATAAACAAGTGAGAATATTTATTATCAAAACCAGCGGAGCAGTATAGTCGGACGGCACAACTACCACGAAAATCTAAAATCTGATTATTTGCACCCTCTTGACACTGGCATATTTTCCAAATCTTGTTTTCTCGATGTGAATATTTACCCCATAAAATAAAAATATGGTTACTATAGGTTTTAGCTGATTTTACCCTCGGAATATTGACCGGGTTTAATAATGTTATTCTTTTTCGGAGCATCATTTATATCGTTTTTCATGTCCTCTATTTTTCCACACCAATTGAAACGGGTTTGTTTTATTTTGGGCTCCTAAACGTATATCCCTGGCTCTTTATTTCATTCTTAACGTCTTTTGATGCACCATGATCATGTTTTTGCAATTTGTCTTTACATCAATCGACACGAACCTCTTTTGAGAGACACATCTTCAAACCTACCTATGAGCCCACATGTGACCTATATATGGAAGATACGTCAATACCAGGTCCTAATATTTTGTTCATCTAAAAGAAAAATAAATATTTCGACCTTTTTTTATAAAAAAGAACGAATTTTATAATGATAAGAAATTTAGATTAAAACCATATAAAATAGGTTTGTAATTTAACCCCTGCCACCCTTCTGTGAATCAACCTAATTTTGTTGCCCACTCCTGCTTTCCCATGCGTTTTGCCTACATTTATCAAGTAAATTAAAAAAAACTAATTAATTAAACTGGCCGCAGGGTGTTGTTGCCCAAGTGTCAAGGTTGTGGTTAATCGACCAAATGTAATGGCTATACAGCCAATCTACCATTAACCTTTCCTTTGAGTAAAATTCACAACATTCCAGTAAAATTAACCGTTAAAACTTCATCCTTCAAACATTTCCATGAAGTTCAAGGCAACCATATCTAATGGAAGCATTAGCAATTAGCCATTAAATATTTTGTTTTACAGAAAGTAAAAGAGAAAACTTTGTTTGCTTGGAAATTTCTCATTTCCGCACAAATCGTTGTTTATACAACAATTGATACAGCTCAATTGAAAAGAACAAAGCAAAAAATAATGGGAAATATTTAGTATTCCCCAGCACTGTACTGGCTTTACGCATTTAGCATACTCCGTTGCGGTGTATACAATTAATCTCAGCTTATTTGTAAAAATGATAAATGGGCAAATTTGCAGAAAGTTTTGTTCTGTCACTGCTCTAAGCCGCATGTCATGAATGGCAAAAGCGTGGGGTGTTTGCTTGTGTTCTTGTTGCTGTTGAGTGGGGTGAAGACAAATATAAAGGTATTAAATGACAGAGAAATGATTGTATTTACAACCCCGGATGGTATACATCTAAACGTGAGCTATCTCTAATATCTTACAAATGGGAATTGTTTTGACTGGGGATTTTTACGGATGATAAAATAATCACTATGGCAAATAAAATGGTTTAGGTGTAACGATTAAATCAACAAAAACAAAATGAATATCTTAGCAGAAATTTCTCATTCCTCTGTCTTTTAAAGATATCAAAAGACCGGTGCCCTAATGACATGTGATCCAATTTGTACTCTAAAAATTATTACAGCTCTGATAAAATTTAATACAAAATTGCAGAATTTAAATTTGGAAATCTTTGCCAGAAATATTAACACAACGAAAATTAATCGTTTCCACCATAAAGCAATTATTTAAGGACATTAACATTTTCTGTGAAGAAGTAGGAGATATTCTTTAAAAATATACGCCTGTCCTTGAAAAAATCTTCTTTAATAACCCAAAAAGAAAAAAAAACAGTAAGGAAAGTAGTGAAGTCGGGCGGGCCGACTATAGGATACCCTTTACCACTATGGGTATACTAAACAGGACTATTAACATGAAATTGTATGAACTAAAATATAAGATATTTATTCAAATGTGAATCGACTTAGATCAATCCACAATCACGTTATTCGTTTGTTACAATGGAACAAAAACATATAATCGACTTCAAACAAATATCAAGAGGACATCCGTTGGACTATGCCTGTACTTCTAGAAAACGCAACTACGTTATTTTATATTAGACAAACATGAGGAGTTTGATGAGCCATTTACTTAAGGGGACCCCCCCCATTCTCGGGGTCAAAATTTTTGTTGATATAATTCGAATCTACACTGATTAAAGAATGTCTCTACAAAATTTCAAGTGAAAATCTCAAGAACTCTCGAAGATATATCCGATTTATTGTGTCAGCATCAAGTGGCGGCTGAAGGGCTTCTCAAACTTTAAACGCATTTTTCTCTAAACATTTTTTTGCGAATGGCGGGCACGATAACTCAAAAACTAATAACCCAATCGGTTCCAAATTTTGCAACGTTTCTCTGGGAATGTATAGCTCTCGTATGAACTAGGATACAGCCAATCGGTGAAGATCTTCCTTATTTTTTAACTTGGTTTTTGGTAAAAAATCGGCGATTTTCCAAAAATATTTTTTCAAAGGTCCACCATTTTGTTAATTTTAGAGCGAAGTCAATAATCCTAGTTCATACGAGAGCCAGACATGTACTCTTTCTAACACCGTTGGAATTTTCGGATTCCGATGTTCCGGTGAGGAGTTATCATGCCCGCCATCAAAAATAAGGACTTTTCTTTAATTACAAAAAACAACAACAAAACAATAACAAAAAAATTTTGTAAATTATTTTTCTTCTCTTTTAAATCTTCAATTATATATGTGCAAAGTTACAAACCCTAACAAGCATTGGTATTGATTTACCAGCCCATTGAAAATCGTGAAAAATTAAAATCGAGAATGGGTGGGGTTCCCTTAAAATCGGACAAAATGTATGTGGAAGCTATATGAACCGATTTCAACGAAACTTGTCACAGGTTAGGTTATACTGATTTCAATATGTTTTGTTCCCATCAGCCATTTACATAAAATCAATCGTCAATTACTTCAAAACAATCGATAATATATAAGGGAGCTATATCTAAATCTTAACCGATTTTCGCTACACTATGCAATATAAGAACTTTGGTACATTATCTACATTAAATCGGACGAATATATATATACATAAAGATCTGAGCCGATAAAGATCACGAAACTATACACACATCATTCCAGACTCAATTCAGTACATTATGCCAAATTTTGTGCAATTCGAAGAGTATATGAGAAATTACAAAAATCTTTTAAATTCCTTGAAACTGAGGTTTGCAAGCTTATAACTCGCGAAATATGAACGTGTTGCATATAATTTCAATTAATTTTTATAAAATGAAGTGTTCTGTCAAAATCTAAAAATATTGATAATTAATAATAAGTTTGGTGGAAGCTGTGATGGTGGTAATGTAGAAAAATGGTTAAAAAATGGTTCAAGCCAGCGAGTTTTTCTCTGCTCGTTCCTGATTTGTGGCTAAACTACACAAAGCACGCATATGTGATCAGTGACTAAGATGCAGAAAATCTTTTTAGAAACCTAACCCAAATCATTCTACTCATAATGCAGTACGCTGTGCAAAATTTCGTACAAATCGAGGGATATATAGGGACTTTGGTGCACCATTTACATTAAATCGGGCGAAAATATATATTGAAGCTATATTTAAATCTGAACCGATTTTCACGAAACTTAGCACACGTCTTTCTAGGCTTAATTCACTACGCTGTGCCAATTTTCGGGCAAATCGAAAGATATTTAAGGACTTTCCCTTAAATCGGACGAAACTATATATGGGAGCTATATCTAAATCTGAACCGATTTTCACGAAACTTAGCACACATCATTTTATTCTGAATTCAGTACGTTGTGCTAAATTTCGTTCAAATCGAAAGATATTTAGGGACTTCGGGGCACCATTTGCATAAAATCGGAAGAAACTATATATGGGAGCTATATTTAAATCTGGACCGATTTTCACGAAACTTGGCAGACATTACTCTAGGCTCTATTGAGTACGTTATGCCAAACTTCGTGCAAATCGAAGAATATATAGGGACTTTGCTGCACCATTTGCGTAAAATCGGACGAAACTGTATATGGGAGCTATATCTAAATCTGGAGCGATTTTCAGGAAACTTGGCAGACATCACACTACGCTCAATTCACTACGTTGTGCAAAATTTTGTACAAATCGAAAGAGACTGTGGTGCACCATTTGCATAAAATCGGACGAAACTATATAAGGGAGCAATATCTAAATCTGCACCGATTTTCACTATACTTAGCAGACATTACAATAGGCTCATTTCAGTACGTTGTGCCAAATTTCGTGCAAATCGAAAGATATATAGGGACTTTGGTGCACCATTTGCATAAAATCGGACGAAACTATATATGGGATCTATATCTAAATCTGGACCGATTTTCAGGAAACTTGGCAGACATCACACTACGCTCAATTCACTACGTTGTGCCAAATTTTGTACAAATCGAAAGAGACTGTGGTGCACCATTTGCATAAAATCAGACGAAACTATATAAGGGAGCAATATCTAAATCTGCACCGATTTTCACGATACTTAGAAGACATTACAATAGGCTCATTTCAGTACGTTGTGCCAAATTTCGTGCAAATCGAAAGATATATAGGGACTTTGGTGCACCATTTGCATAAAATCGGACGAAACTATATATGGGAGCTATATCTAAATCTGGACCGATTTTCACGAAACTTGGCAGACATCACACTAGGCCGAATTCAGTACGTTGTGCTAAATTTTGTGCAAATCGAAAGATATTTAGGGACTTTGATATACCATTTATTTTAAATCGGCCGAAGATATATATGGGAGCTATATCTAAATCTGAACCGATTTTTCCCAATTTCAATAGGGTTTGTCCTTGGGGCAAATAAGTGACGTGTGCCAAATTTCATCCAATTCGGATTATAAATGCGACCTGTACTTTGTTTACAAGTTAACATTGACAGACAGACAGACGGACGGACGGACGGACGTACATGCATAACTCGATTTAGAAGGTGATTCTATGCATATTCTCAAAAGGAACCTGGTGCCTATCTCGTTTCCTTTTGCCTGTTACAAACATATGCACAAGGACATAATACCCTGTACCACAGTGTTGTGAAGGGTATAAACATTTAAAAATCCACGCCTAGTGATTGTTATTGAAAAAACCAGTAAGGAAAGCAGTAAAGTCGGACGGGCCGACTATATGATACCCTTCACCACTATGGGTATATTAAACAGGACTATTAGCATGAAATTGGATGAAATAAAATATGTGATATTTATATAATAGTGAATCTACCTAGACCTATCCACAAAGTATGTAAATCGACTTCAAACAAATATAAATAGGTCATCCGTTGGGCTATGTCTGTACTTCTAGAAATCGCAACTATATAATTTTATGCTCAATTTTGTACGATGTGCAATCTTTGATGTCAATCTGACTAACATGAGGAGTTTGATGCACAATTTACTTGAAATCGGGCGAAAATATATATGGTGCGTCAATTACTTAAAATCAATCTATACTAACAGGTGCTATATCTATCTACATCTGGACCGATTTTCACGAAACTTGGCAGACATCATTCTAGACCTAAATGATTAGGCTGTACCAAATTTCGTGCAAATCGAAAGATATATAGGGACTTTGGGCACCATTTACATGAAATCGGACGAAACTATATATGGGAGATATATCTAAATCAGGATCGATTTTCATGAAACTTAGCATACATCATTCTAGGCTCAATTAAGTACGTTATGCCAAATTTCGTGCAAATCAAAAGATATATAGGGACTTTGGAGCACCATTTACATGAAATCGGACGAAACTATATATGGGAGCTATATTTAAATCTGGACCGATTTTCAGGAAACTTGGCAGACATCACCCTAGGCTTAATTCAGTACGTCATGCCAAATTTCGTGCAAATCAAAAGATATATAGGGACTTTGGGGCACCATTTACATGAAATCGGACGAAACTATGGGAGCTATATCTAAATCTGGACCGATTTTTACGAAACTTGGCAGACATCATTCTAGACCTTAATGATTAGGCTGTGGGCCGATTAA
>NW_026882512.1:0-4224 GCF_032173495.1 Musca vetustissima
TGTGTCATTTGATCAGCTCAGCTCTGTTCAGCTTTGCATTCGGTTTGGTTCGTTTCGGTTTGGCTTGAGTTTTGGTTTTGGGGTTTTGTGCTACGGTGCGGTTAACCATTGCTTTTTGGCCTATTGCTTTTGCTGTCAGTGTGACAATGTTTAGCCAAGAGATGGACAGATGTCAAAAACACAGAGGAGAATCACAATGGAGATGAGGAGGTGAAGAAGCAGAGCAGAGAAATAAAAATGTTGGCTTGTGGATAAAACACGTTAAACTATTTATTCAAACAAATGGTCAAGATTTTAATGGGTATTTTGGTTTTAAAAGCATTGCATTAGAGTATTAGTTAATCCTTTTCGGGATGGAGAGAAGGAGGAGGAGATTTTTCAATGTGATGTAGATATGGGAGATTGAAGAAATCTAATAACACAATCGGAAAGAGTTTATGTTAAAGCATACCACAAGGCGATGATTTTTTAAAGAATATTTTTCTAGGCTGACAGACGTAAATTTTTTAAAAAAATATTTTTTTAAAAATATATTTTTAAATAAAAGTATCCTAATAAGGCGTGGATTTTAAAGGAATATTTGTCGAGAGCCTATATAGAATAAATTTAAGAACCCTCACAAAGGGCTGAATTTTTACAGATTTTTTTGAGGATCTTTATAAGTCGTAGATTTTTATACCACCACACCACACTGTGGTACAGGGTATTATATCTTCGTGCATATGTTTGAAACAAGCAAAATGAAACGAGATAGACACATGGTTACTTTTGAGAATATGCATAGAATCACTTTCTAAGTCGATTTATACATGTCCGTCTGTCCGTCCGTCTGTCCATGTTTAATTGTAAACAAAGTAGGTAGCATTTATGATCCGAATTGGATGAAAATTGGCACAGATCACTTGTTTGGCCCAAGAACGAACCCTATTGAAATTGGGAAATATCGGTTCAGATTTAGATATAGCTTCCATATATATTTTCGTCCAATTTGAAGTAAATTGTGTACCAAAGTCACTATATATCATTCGATTTGCACGAAATTTAGCATAGCGTACTAAAGTATGTCTAGAACGACGTGTATTAAATTTTGTGAAAATCGGTTCAGATTTAGATATAGCTCCCATATATATTTTCGTCCGATTTTATATAAATGATGCACCAAAGTCCTTATATATCGTTCGAGTTGCACGAAATTTGGTACAGCATACTGTATTAAGTCTAGAACGACGTGTGCTAAGTTGCGAGAAAATCGGTTCAGATTTAGATATAGCTCCCATATATATTTTTGTCCGATTCTAGGTAAATGGTGCACCAAAGTCCCTATATATCCTTCCATTTGCATGAAATTTGGCACAGCATACTGAACTGAGTCTAGAATGATGTATGCTATGTTTTTAAAAATCGGTGCAGATTTAGATATAGCTCCCACATATATTTTCTTCCGATTTAAGGTAAATGGTGCACCAAACTTCCAATATTTTTCAGATTGAGTTAAAATTTTGCACAGCGTACTAGATTCGGTTTTTGTTGAAATCGGTTCAGATTTAGATATAGCTCCCATATATATGTTCCTCCGATTTTAGGTAAAAATTCCGTAAAAGTCCCTATATATTGTTCGATTTGCACGAAATTTGGTACAGCATAGATTTTTAAATAATATTTTTTGAAGCACTTTTTTTCTTATCTTGTAATACATTTATATTTATTATTGTGTATCTCACATTGTCCTTATGTGTTTCTTGTAATTGATTGAAAATGCTCCTTATGTGTCAATACTAATAATAACAATAACAATATCGATAATTAAGTTATTACATTTCGAACATTCATAATAAATTCTCTTTGTTTCTTTAGTAAGTCGTTTGTGTCCTTACATAAACACACACAAACACATATATACCATAATACGTATCTTTAAATAACTTCTACAAAAACGAAATAACATTTTCATTATAACTAATTCCTATGTTCTCTCATTGTCACTCACATACACACACTTTTACACATTAGCCAATTGTGTTGGTGTTCGTTTATGATTGCCCGCAGATCTGGTCGTATTTTTATATGACCAATCCTGTCGTATTTGTATTTTAATTTAATGTTTATTTATAATTTACAAAATTGTCTCTCTCGCTTTGTGTATGGAGATTTTTGGTTCGTTATTTTTTACTTTCATTTTGTTATTGTTTCATTTCTGTGTTTTTTTTCTTTCTCTTGGTTAGACATTAGACTTATGTTTATTCTTCATTTACATGGATTATGCTCCACTTCAGCCACACTCTGCCCACCCCCACCCTCCCTTGTCCAATTACTTCATGTAGTACATTAGGTTTATGTTAATCCTATAATAGTAATTACATAAATAAATCAAAAGGAAAGAAGATTATGTTTTTGTTACTAGCAAACGGACAGACAGACAGACACACTAACTCACAACACAGATGCCGACAATAATTTCCTTTATATCCCTGGGCTCACAAAATTTTTTGTTAACAATAACAATTCTCTAATACAGATTGTCAAAAAAATCCTTTAAAGCCTAATGAAAGATGACCGAAATTTTGTGGGGCTTAAATCCATCTCTCTCCCTCTGCCTCTTTGTTTTTATTTGACCAAATGTTTGGCAAAAAAAAAAAAAACAGCAACAACAAAATGTAACTAATTAACTAAAATAAATTTTGTTTTTTTTTTTTTCATTTTGTTTGGCCAAAAGGGCTATTTAACCTAAAATATTCTCCAGAGATTTTCGTTTCTATTTTTATGGTTGGCCAGCTAAGATAAATATGTTTTATTATCCCTTCCATCAACCAGTTGTAGTGGCCATTTAACGATCTGTAGGAGCCAATGGTCCTTAACCTAATATCAAATCACATAAAAGCCCAACAGAAAAAAAATCGACAATTTAGCCAAGGTTATAAAAATGCTGGTATTGATTAATTGGCAAAACTTTGATAAATTGTTAAAAGTTTATTGGATATGGGTTTAGCACTTTTTGATGGTAACGGGTGCTACTGGACATGTGTTGAAGAAGGCATTCATGGCCACTTGATAACTACTTTTCATGGTCTAACACATTTTTATTTCTGCTGGAAGAATTTATGGACAAGAACGAAATACACTGGAGTACAATTTTCAAAAATCCACGAAATTGAAAAAAAAACATATTTTAAAAGCAGTGAGCGGAGCAGTATAGTCGGATAGGGCCGACCATACGATACCCTATACAACTACCACGGAACTTTAACTTTCTGCGAAAGGTTATTCCGAGTTTGGGCACTAATATTCGTAATATTTGCACCCTCTAACCCGATTAGAGGTCGCACGCATCTCTTCCTTACACAGAAGTATATTCCGAATATTACTAATATTCAGTACAGCCCTTCTAATTGCTTGTCCAGATTCCTTTCACCGTGAGTTGTGTTGTGATATTCGGCTTATAATTGTAGCCTATAGATTGAATCGGAAAAAAACAGTGAGCGGATCAACTACCACGAAAAGCTAACTTACTGCTGTTCTATATTCTGAGTCTGCAATATTTCGCTTAATTTGCACCCTCTTGACCGACTAGAGGCCAACAAATATTACTAATATTCAGTACAGCACTTCTAATTAGCTGTTCAGATTCCCTTCACCGTGGTTTGTGTTGTGATGTTCGGCTTTCAACTGTGGCCTACAGATCGACTCGAAAAAACAGTAAGGAAAGTAGTAAAGTCGGACAGGGCCGACTATAAGATACCCTTCACCACTTTGGGTATATTGTACATATGTATCCTAACAATTGCATGTGTAGGTTCCCTTTTTCTCCAACTTAACCTAACTTTAATTTCATTCGAGCAGATTTAGAGCCGTCTGCGTAACATGGGGAAAATTTATGGAAAACGATTTATAGCAAATTTTGTGCAAATAGAAGGATATATATATATAGGGAACTTAGTGCACCATTTACATAAAATCGGAAGAAAATATATATGGGAGATATGTCGAAATCTGAACCTATTTTCCCGAAACTCATCACTCATCATTCTAGACTCAATTCAGTAGGCTATGCCAAATTTCGTACAAATCGAAGGATATAAAGGGACTTTGTTGAACTATTTACCTTAAATCTCACGAAAATATATATGGCAGCTATATCCAAATCTCAACCGATTTTCACGAAAATTAACACACATCTTTCTAGACTTAATTCAGTACCCTATTCCAAATTTTATGCAAATCGAAGGA
>NW_026882513.1:0-41428 GCF_032173495.1 Musca vetustissima
AATAATTTTTTCTCAGGTCTACAAGAGGCGTGGTTTTTTTAAATTATTTTTTTGTGAGGTCTGCATGAGGCGTGGATTTTTAAATAATTTTTTCTCAGGTGGCGTGGATTTTTTAAAGATTTTTTTCTCAGGTCTACAAGAGGCGTGGATTTTTTAAATAATTTTTTCTCAGGTCTACAAGAGGCGTGGATTTTTTAAATAATTTTTTCTCAGGTCTACAAGAGGCGTGGATTTTTTAAATAATTTTTTCTCAGGTCTACAAGAGGCGTGGATTTTTTAAATAATTTTTTCTCAGGTCTACAAGAGGCGTGGATTTTTTAAATTACACGACAGAGGCGTGGATTTTTTAAATAATTTTTTCTCAGGTCTACAAGAGGCGTGGATTTTTTAAATAATTTTTTCTCAGGTCTACAAGAGGCGTGGATTTTTTAAATAATTTTTTCTCAGGTCTACAAGAGGCGTGGATTTTTTAAATAATTTTTTCTCAGGTCTACAAGAGGCGTGGATTTTTTAAATAATTTTTTCTCAGGTCTACAAGAGGCGTGGATTTTTTAAATAATTTTTTCTCAGGTCTACAAGAGGCGTGGATTTTTTAAATAATTTTTTCTCAGGTCTACAAGAGGCGTGGATTTTTTAAATAATTTTTTCTCAGGTCTACAAGAGGCGTGGATTTTTTAAATAATTTTTTCTCAGGTCTACAAGAGGCGTGGATTTTTTAAATAATTTTTTCTCAGGTCTACAAGAGGCGTGGATTTTTTAAATAATTTTTTCTCAGGTCTACAAGAGGCGTGGATTTTTTAAAGAATTTTTTCTCAGGTCTACAAGAGGCGTGGATTTTTTAAAGAATTTTTTCTCAGGTCTACAAGAGGCGTGGATTTTTTAAAGAATTTTTTCTCAGGTCTACAAGAGGCGTGGATTTTTTAAATAATTTTTTCTCAGGTCTACAAGAGGCGTGGATTTTTTAAAGAATTTTTTCTCAGGTCTACAAGAGGCGTGGACTTTTTAAAGAATTTTTTCTCAGGTCTAAATAATTGTTTCTAGAGCCTGCAAAAGGCGTGGAACTTTTTGTCTTTGCTGTGTGTTTTTATTATCATCCGTTTTGTAGTGATATCATACTGGCGCCTAAAAGTATACTATACATTGTACAATGATGCCTACAAATATCCTATTTGTTTCTATTGTCATTTATGCTTGTACATGTTTTTTTTTTTAGTTTTTATATTTCTACAAATTTAAAGTTCGTTGTAAGGATTTTTCTTCGAATGTTCTCATCGACTAGGCGCCTAAATGTATGCCACATTTTTTGCCCATGGTGTAAAGGGTTATTTGGTCAACGATATGTGGGTTAAATTCGTAGTGGCCATGACTTCATAG
This sequence comes from Musca vetustissima, assembly GCF_032173495.1. NCBI lineage: Eukaryota > Metazoa > Arthropoda > Insecta > Diptera > Muscidae > Musca > Musca vetustissima. The sequence goes on from NW_026882513.1 coordinate 1,375, forward strand.
AATAGCATAAACGGCATATGTTTAAGGTATTGTTAAAGCTGTCATCCCGAGTTTTAATACACAAATGTCAAAAATGTAAACCTTACAAATATATTTTGAAATCGTTCCTTAACTTTGTGGAAAATCTTATTAAAATTACTTGTAAATAATAATAAATATCCTGTCAAGTTCACCACAGGCATTGCAAAAATCCAATAAACCAAGAAAATCAATAACAAGGTCCCACACACAAACACTCGCCCTAGCACACCCCCTTCCCAGTATTTTCACACATATTCTTCCCATAAAAAATATGTAATTGAAATCCATGTTTATGGATATAAACATCACCACTTCTCATATAACTATTACAATAACATCAATAACGACAGCAGCAGCAACAACAACAATATCGGCACCCACATCAAGAACCCAAATCCCAGAAAATCATAAAAAAAAATTCTTGCAAATATCAATAAAGCTCTATGTGTGATCCTTTTACAAGTGCCATATTCGTATTTCAAAAGAAACTGGCGACGAAGAAAAAGGAGAAGAAAAAATTGAAGGAAACAAGTACAGGAAAAAATATGGATTTCTATATTTTATGCCCTGGGTGTGAAGCTTTCAAATCAATATGGGGGAGCATGATGTTTTTTTTTTTCTTCTTAAGAAAACAATACAATTTTCTGGGTATGGCATGGGGTAAATAGAATAAGAAATGACAGCAATTGAAGTTGAAGTTCTACAAAAATATTATTTAAAAACATCCACTCCTATGGCTATGCCAAAAAAAAATTAAAAACCCACGCCTAGGGGTTTGCTAAAAAAAATATTTAATAAATCCACGCCTCTTGTAGGTGCTTGAAAAAATTATTTAATAAATCCACGCCTCTTGTAGGTGCTTGAAAAAATTATTTAATAAATCCACGCCTCTTGTAGGTGCCTGAAAAAAATTATTTAATAAATCCACGCCTCTTGTAGGTGCCTGAAAAAAATTATTTAATAAATCCACGCCTCTTGTAGGTGCCTGAAAAAAATTATTTTATAAATCCACGCCTCTTGTAGGTGACTGAAAAAAATTATTTTATAAATCCACGCCTCTTGTAGGTGCATGAAAAAATTATTTAATAAATCCACGCCTCTTGTAGGTGCCTGAAAAAAATTATTTAATAAATCCACGCCTCTTGTAGGTGCTTGAAAAAATTATTTAATAAATCCACGCCTCTTGTAGGTGCCTGAAAAAAATTATTTAATAAATCCACGCCTCTTGTAGGTGCTTGAAAAAATTATTTAATAAATCCACGCCTCTTGTAGGTGCCTGAAAAAAATTATTTAATAAATCCACGCCTCTTGTAGGTGCCTGAAAAAAATTATTTAATAAATCCACGCCTCTTGTAGGTGCCTGAAAAAAATTATTTAATAAATCCACGCCTCTTGAAGGTGCCTGAAAAAAATTATTTAATAAATCCACGCCTCTTGTAGGTGCCTGAAAAAAATTATTTAATAAATCCACGCCTCTTGTAGGTGCCTGAAAAAAATTATTTAATAAATCCACGCCTCTTGTAGGTGCCTGAAAAAAATTATTTAATAAATCCACGCCTCTTGTAGGTGCCTGAAAAAAATTATTTAATAAATCCACGCCTCTTGTAGGTGCCTGAAAAAAATTATTTAATAAATCCACGCCTCTTGTAGATGCCTGAAAAAAATTATTTAATAAATCCACGCCTCTTGTAGGTGCCTGAAAAAAATTATTTAATAAATCCACGCCTCTTGTAGGTGCCTGAAAAAAATTATTTAATAAATCCACGCCTCTTGTAGGTGCCTGAAAAAAATTATTTAATAAATCCACGCCTCTTGTAGGTGCCTGAAAAAAATTATTTAATAAATCCACGCCTCTTGTAGGTGCCTGAAAAAAATTATTTAATAAATCCACGCCTCTTGTAGGTGCCTGAAAAAAATTATTTAATAAATCCACGCCTCTTGTAGGTGCCTGAAAAAAATTATTTAATAAATCCACGCCTCTTGTAGGTGCCTGAAAAAAATTATTTAATAAATCCACGCCTCTTGTAGGTGCCTGAAAAAAATTATTTAATAAATCCACGCCTCTTGTAGGTGCCTGAAAAAAATTATTTAATAAATCCACGCCTCTTGTAGGTGCCTGAAAAAAATTATTTAATAAATCCACGCCTCTTGTAGGTGCCTGAAAAAAATTATTTAATAAATCCACGCCTCTTGTAGGTGCCTGAAAAAAATTATTTAATAAATCCACGCCTCTTGTAGGTGCCTGAAAAAAATTATTTAATAAATCCACACCTCTTGTAGGTGTCTGAAAAAAATTATTTAATAAATCCACGCCTCTTGTAGGTGCTTGAAAAAATTATTTAATAAATCCACGCCTCTTGTAGGTGCTTGAAAAAATTATTTAATAAATCCACGCCTCTTGTAGGTGCTTGAAAAAATTATTTAATAAATCCACGCCTCTTGTAGGTGCCTGAAAAAAATTATTTAATAAATCCACACCTCTTGTAGGTGTCTGAAAAAAATTATTTAATAAATCCACGCCTCTTGTAGGTGCTTGAAAAAAATTATTTAATAAATCCACGCCTCTTGTAGGTGCCTGAAAAAAATTATTTAATAAATCCACGCCTCTTGTAGGTGCCTGAAAAAAATTATTTAATAAATCCACACCTCTTGTAGGTGCCTGAAAAAAATTATTTAATAAATCCACGCCTCTTGTAGGTGCTTGAAAAAAATTATTTAATAAATCCACGCCTCTTGTAGGTGCCTGAAAAAAATTATTTAATAAATCCACGCCTCTTGTAGGTGCCTGAAAAAAATTATTTAATAAATCCACGCCTCTTGTAGGTGCCTGAAAAAAATTATTTAATAAATCCACGCCTCTTGTAGGTGCCTGAAAAAAATTATTTAATAAATCCACGCCTCTTGTAGGTGCCTGAAAAAAATTATTTAATAAATCCACGCCTCTTGTAGGTGCCTGAAAAAAATTATTTAATAAATCCACGCCTCTTGTAGGTGCCTGAAAAAAATTATTTAATAAATCCACGCCTCTTGTAGGTGCCTGAAAAAAATTATTTAATAAATCCACGCCTCTTGTAGATGCCTGAAAAAAATTATTTAATAAATCCACACCTCTTGTAGGTGTCTGAAAAAAATTATTTAATAAATCCACACCTCTTGTAGGTGTCTGAAAAAAATTATTTAATAAATCCACGCCTTAGTTGGTCCTTGGAAAAAATTATTTAATAAATCCACGCCTTAGTTGGTCCTTGGAAAAAATTATTTAATAAATCCACGCCTTAGTTGGTCCTTGGAAAAAATTATTTAATAAATCCACGCCTCTTGTAGGTGCCTGAAAAAAATTATTTAATAAATCCACGCCTCTTGTAGGTGCCTGAAAAAAATTATTTAATAAATCCACGCCTCTTGTAGGTGCCTGAAAAAAATTATTTAATAAATCCACGCCTCTTGTAGGTGCCTGAAAAAAATTATTTAATAAATCCACGCCTCTTGTAGGTGCCTGAAAAAAATTATTTAATAAATCCACGCCTCTTGTGGGCTTGAAAAAAATTATATAATAAATCCACGCCTCACATGGCCCTTGAAAAAAATTATATAATAAATCCACGCCTTAGTTGGTCCTTGGAAAAAATTATTTAATAAATCCACGTCTTAGTTGGTCCTTGGAAAAAATTATTTAATAAATCCACGCCTCTTGTAGGTGGTTGAAAAAATTATTTAACAAATCCACGCCTCTAGTAGGTGGTTGAAAAAAATTATTTAATAAATCCACGCCTCCTGTTAGGTGCTTGAAAAAAGTATTTAATAAATCCACGCCTCTTGTAGGTGGTTGAAAAAATTATTTAACAAATCCACGCCTCTAGTAGGTGGTTGAAAAAAGTATTTAATAAATCCACGCCTCTTGTAGGTGGTTGAAAAAATTATTTAACAAATCCACGCCTCTAGTAGGTGGTTGAAAAAAATTGTTTAATAAATCCACGCCTCTTGTAGGTGCTTGAAAAAATTATTTAATAATTCCACGCCTCTTGTAGGTGCTTGAAAAAATTATTTAATAAATCCACGCCTCTTGCAGGGGCTTGAGAATTTCGCACACATATTCTTCCCATAAAAATATGTAATTGAAATCCAACTTTATGGATATAAACATCACCACTTCTCCCCTTGACCATAACCGGAACATTTCAAAGCGGTAATTTATATATTTCCGTCCTCTAATGTGGGAAAGGGTTACTTAATAATATCTCAATACGTAAGCACCTGTAAATATTTCAGTGCAACTCCCACATCAGATTACATACGACAATTTAATTGGTATCAAGGTCAACTACTCCTCTTGGACATACTATCAAGTTCTCGGGTCTGTGTTCTTCAGAAGTAACCATATACGCCATAGAATACAAATTTTGTCCATTTTCACCCGCTTAATATTGACCGATCTTTATCAAAACAGGAATGCTTATTCTTTAGCCCGATCCCCCTATCCATGTAAAATTTCGGGATAATTGTAGGAGCTTGAAAACAACTAATAACTTCACGCCTCTTGTAGGTGCTTGAAAATTAGTTATTTATAAAATCGAGTCATCCAAGGGGGCTTGACAAAATAATTAAAACCAGTTAGCAGAGCATTATAGTCGGACGGGGTCTACCATACGATACCCTACACAAATACCACGGAACTCTAAATTTCTGTGGATTTTTATTCCGAGCCAGGGCCAATCTTTTTCATAACGGGTAGGTTTATTCTTTGGCCCAATCCCCTTCTCCATGTAAAAATTCGCGATGTTTGGGCCACAATTGCGGTCTCTAGAGCGACCAGAAAATCAGACAAAAATAAAGTTTTTGGTCCATACAGACAAAAATAACGTTTTTTTTGGGGAATGAACCCCTAAATATTAACCGATCTTTACCAAAAACGATAGGGGTCTTCATTGGCCAGAACCCAACCAACATGCAAAAATGCGTGAATATTGGTATATAACTGTGGCCTGCATTGTGTTTACAAATTACAATGGACAGAAGGACGGACGGACACACATGTCTAGATGGACTCAGCTAGTCGAGATATGACGATCGGTATACTTAAAGGTGGGTCTAGGACCAATATTTGGCGGCGTTAAAAACTCTTGAGGCTGCACAAAGCTATAATACCCTGACAACATAGTTGTGTAGGGTATTAAAAAACCCTGGCTTTTTGTCAGCGTGAAAATATTAGATTTAGTAATCCTTACTGGTTTTCGGTGCGAATACGTATGGTCGCAACTAATACGCCTACCCTACATATGAGCGTATACGTACTGTCATAACCTATACGCCTATTTTAATTTATTTTCAATTTTTCAATATTTTAAAAGCCTTTTTAAAGGCTCAATTTGCAATTACAACTGAAATCAATTGCATTTTTTCTAATATATTGTGAAGTTGCAAATTTCCTGCTTTCAAACCAATAACGGAACTATCCTAGACAAATGCAAATTGTAATGAATATTTTATCGGGTGTAATTGTTATGAATAGTTTACTTAAATTTTTGTTTTTTTTTTCAAAATATAAATGAGTGTTCTATAGAAAATAGATTTTCACTAAAATTTGCACACACAACAACAAAAAGCGTTCACATTTGAAATATCGAAAAGGTATCCTCAGGAGATTTATGAAAACTTAATAACAGATCGAAAATTGATAGCTAAATCAGTCCAAGTAAAGTAATAACTGACGGGAAGAAATTAAAACTATGGAGATATTATTGAATTTTTTTATTCATGACAATAGCAAACTGGCACACTTTTCCGATTTAGGTAAATTGTTTATAGTTTTCAGCTAAGAAAAAATTTAAAGTCATCCAATTAAACCAAGTATTAATGTAACGCATAAGTAACGATGATACTTATACGCCACAATGAATCTATTAACTCATCAAAAATTTATGCCTCAATCAGTAAATATAAATAGGGAAGAGGAGAACAAATTGAGGACAACTTTTAGAAGACTGGACAAAACTTTCAATTCAATAAAAATTCTTAGATAAATTTCAATAATTTTTAGCTAAACAAAAATATTAAAATTAATATATTGAACGTATAAGTACCGACGATACTTATACGCCACAAAGAAGCTTTTAACATAAAGTATCAAAAAAGAGGAGAATATTTTTTAGGGTCCCATAGAAGCTTGGATTATTTAAAGAATATTTTTTCAGATTCCACAAAAGTGTAGATTTTTTTTAAGAATATTTTCCACATACCACAGAAGTTTGGAATTCTTGTTTTTTGGCCCCATTATTTATTAAAGAATATTTTTCAAGGTACCATGAAGCGTGGATTTATTAAAGAACATTTTTCAAGGGCCAACTGAAGCGTGGATTTATTAAAGCATATTTTTGAAGGTCCTTAAGAAGCGTGGATTTATTAAAGAACATTTTTGAAGGTCCTTAAGAAGCGTGGATTTATTAAAGAACATTTTTGAAGGTCCTTAAGAAGCGTGGATTTATTAAAGAACATTTTTGAAGGTCCTTAAGAAGCGTGGATTTATTAAAGAACATTTTTGAAGGTCCTTAAGAAGCGTGGATTTATTAAAGAACATTTTTGAAGGTCCTTAAGAAGCGTGGATCTATTAAAGAACATTTTTGAAGGTCCTTAAGAAGCGTGGATTTATTGCTCGAAGATTTTGAAGGTCCTTAAGAAGCGTGGATTTATTAAAGAACATTTTTGAAGGTCCTTAAGAAGCGTGGATTTATTAAAGAACATTTTTGAAGGTCCTTAAGAAGCGTGGATTTATTAAATAACCTTTTTGAAGGTCCTTAAGAAGCGTGGATTTATTAAATAACCATTTTGAAGGTCTTTAAGAAGCGTGGATTTATGGAAGAATATGTTTGAAGGTCATTAAGAAGCGTGGATTTATTAAAGCACATTTTTGAAGGTCCTTAAGAAGCGTGGATTTATTAAAGAACATTTTTGAAGGTCCTTATGAAGCGTGGATTTATAAAGGAACATTTTTGAAGGTCCTTAAGAAGCGCGGATTTATTAAAGAATATTTTTGAAGGTCCTTAAGAAGAGTGGATATATTACAGAACATTTTTGAACATTTCGATCTAGACATGTGTGTCCGTCCGTCCGTCTGTCAATTATACTTTGTAAACACAATACATGCCACAGTTATGGCCCAATCTTCACGAAATTTTGCATGTAGGATGGGTTCTGCCCAATGAAGACATATAGATTCACACCTGAAGGACATAGACCCGAAATGTTGTTGGTATATCCAAGGGCAGTGGTTGGCCTTTAAATTGATACCAAATATATGGTCGTATGTACTCAGTTGTGGGAGTTACACTTAAACATTTACAGGTGCTTATGTATTCAGGTATTATTTAGTAACCCTTTACCACACTAGAGGGCGGAGGGTCAAGTATAACGCCTACAATTTTCGGTAACGATCAGAAAATTATAATGTGATGAAGTGTACCGAAAACTTAATTTTTGTGTTTTTTCTAGTCGATCTATAGGCTCCAATGGGAATAAGAATATTACAACACAAGGGATTGGAATCTGGACAAGTAATTAGAAGGGCTCTACTGAACTTTAGTAATAATTGTCGGCCTCTAGATGGTCCAGATGGTTCAAATATCGCGAAATATCGCCCAAGCTCAGAATATAAATCCACAGAAAGTTAGTTTTTCGTGGAAGTTGTGTAGGATATCATATGGTCGTCCCCATCCGACTATACTGCTCCGCTCACTAGTTCATATTTATATAAATACTGTCTTGAAATTACAACACAAAGGGGGCGTATGAGTAACGACAATACTGATACGCCACAATGAACCTTTTTAACATAATTTTTAAATGTAGTATAAACGAGATTTTTTTCAGGTCCCTAATAACCACGGACTTCTAAAATAATATTTTCATTCCACGTTCCAAATAAGTGAGAATTTATAAAACTATATTTTCTAAGTTCCACAGAAGGGTGTATTTTGTATAGAATATTTTTTCAAGGTTCAATAGAATCGTTTAATTTTTTTTTTAAAGAATATTTATCGAGGCTTCACAAAAGCTTGAATTTAGCCACAAATATTTTTCCAGGTCTCAAAGAGGTTGAATTTTAAAACAAGCATAGATTTTTTGAAGAATATTTTTTCCAAATCCCAGAGAAGAGTAATTTTATTAAAAAAAATATTTTTTCAGGTCCCTAAGAAGGGTGGGGTTTTTAAATAAGATTTTTTCTAGATTCCATAAAAGCATTTAGTTTAAGGCATATTTTTTGAGGGTACCACAGAAGTGTAAATTTTTAAATAATATTTTTTTCCATCCACCATATAAATATTATCCTGAAGTTACAACAACATACCAGCAACAATTAAAACATGTGTATTTTTCATGATGCCATTACAACATGGCTTGTCGACTAGTTTTGCTGGCACCAACCAGCCACCGATTACATACCCTCCAAGCCAGGCAATTTCCTCCAAACCAAACCACGACCACCCTTGTAATAATAACAATATCTATGTAATAATAAAGAGACAGCAAACAAACAAACAATAACAACATAACTGCCACTATTCGATGACATGGCAATGTAATCAAACCCTCGATGACGAGACAAACAAAATAAATAAACAAATCTCTGATATATTTGTGTGGTATCATGTCGTGTTATGAGCAAAGGATTTGTACGAGAAACGATATGAAATCACCATAACAGGATATTTCTGAGAAAATAGTTTCATAAAATATAAATATACGATATTGAAGAAATTATTGGCAAATTGTTGTTTTTTTATTTCGTGTTTACTTTCGTGAGAACAAAATAAACTCATAAGTAATACGAGTGCGTATGAGTGATGACAATACTTATACGCAATCATGAACCAATGGAAGGAATTTTGAAATATTTGTTGAATTAGCAAAGAAAGTTGGAATTTTAAAAGATTTTTTTTTCAAAAGTAAACATAACTTCGAATTTTGAGACAATTTTTCGTGAGCCCTAACTTATTTTAAAAATATTTTTGATCTAGTTTATTAGTCGATTTATAAAAAATGTTCAAGCAACCTATTAGGCGTTTATTAAAATATAATAAAATTAAAGTCAACGGACAATTAGGTGCGGATTCGAATGAAAACTTCAAGCTGCCTATTAGGATTTGGCCTTAAAATATTATTTCAATTATCTCTCATCTTACCCAATTTACTTCACCTGCTGATGGGTAAAATTTCCGATATGTTGTTAATTTTTCATAAATCTCCTGAGGATACGTTTTAAAATAGCTACTTCGCATTTAAATGATTTTTGTTGTTTGAGAGAATGCATACATTGGGGAAAATCAATCTTCCATATAACAATTATTTTGAGAAAAAATCGAAGTAAACTATTCACAGCAATTACTCACAATAAAATATTCATTATTTGCATTTGTCTAGAATATTTCCTGTTTGTTGGGTTTGAAAGCAGGAAGTTTGTAGCCTCACAATAGATTTTAAAATTGATTGAATTTTTTGGTGAATAGGATATGGTGCAGAATTAGGAACGTCATTTGAAAAACAAAAACAATTTTTACATAAAGAAAAAAATGCTTAAAAGTAAATAAAAGTAGGTGTATACGTTATGTTAGAAAGAATACTTTCTATTGTAGTTGACGTATTAGTTACGACAACACGTATACGCTCCGATATCCGCCTCAGTAAAATAAAGTGGAGTGAATTTAAAACATATTTTTGCAATGGCCGGAGTCAATAGGATAGCATGATTTTTGAAGAATATATTTTTGGGTACAAATTATCAGTCGTGGATCTATTACAGAAACATGGTTCATTCTATTATTCGAACAGCCTATTAGGCGTCGATTTTTTAAAAGAAACAGCCTATTAGAAGTTGGATTTTTAAATAACATATTTTCGAGCAGCCTGTTAGCCGTGGATTTTTAAACAGCTTCTTACATGGTGATTTTTAAAATAAAACCGATGCCCTGCCAGGGTCCTAAAAAAAGTATTTTTTTAAAACCCATGCCTTATATATTACTTACTTACTTAGCTGGGTTGTGGCAGAACTTTCTTTCCATAAGCCCAGCTTAGAAAATATTTCCAGGCGCGTCAGTCTTTTGCGCAGTTTTTCCAATTTGAAAGACCATTTTCGGCGATGTTGTCTTCGACTTGATCTTTCCAACGTGTTCTTGGCCATCTTGACCATCAGCTGGTTCGCTTTTATATACCTTCTGGGCAGGGGCATCTTCATCAATTCTCACAGCATGACCTCGCCAACGTAGTCGCTGCAGCTCGATGTCGATGTCCGAGACTAGCTGGTACAACTCATGGTTCATTCGACGGTGGTATTCACCGCCACAGCAGATCGGTCCATAGATCTTTCGGAGAATTTTTCTCTCAACCACTCCAAGAGCTGCCTCATCTGCTTGCGTAAGTACCCACACTTCAGATCCGTATAACAGCACGGGTAGTATCAGCGTCTTGTAGAGTGGGAGTTTGGTTTGGCGGGAGGTGGCCTTGCTTTTGAGTTGTTTGCTCAGACCATAGTAGCATCGGCTGGCCATCTGATGTCATTCGTTGTATTTATGGCGGTACCAGGGTATATAACATTTTTGACTACCTCGAGGCTGTAGTTCTAAAGTTCCACAGTTGGTCCGAGTTTACTGGACGTCTTGCGCGTTGATACCATCAGATTGGTCTTCTCGCCGTTTACTGCCAGACCTACCTTGGCAGACTCCTTTTCAATTAGTTCAAAGGTGGCTGTTACCGCTCGCAATGTTCGACCTATTATATCGATGTCATCGGCGTAGGCGAGTAACTGATGTTGTTTGGTGTACAGAGTGCCATTTCTGTTCACCTTTGCGTCTCGTATGACCTTTTCCAGTAGGATATTAAAAAGATCACACGACAAACTGTCACCTTGTCTGAATCCTCGTTCGGTATTGAAGGGCTCCGATAGGTCCTTTCCTACTTTAACGGTTGACCTTGTGCCACTTAAAGTTTGCAGGAATGCCGAACGCAGACATGGCTTTAAACACCTCTGAACGGATAGGGCTGTCGAATGCGGCTTTATAGTCGACAAATAGGTGGTATGTGTCGATGTGTTTTTCGTGGGTCTTTTCCAGGATTTGGCGCAGAGTGAAAATCTGGTCAATGGTGGATTTGCCAGGTCAGAAGCCGCATTGGTATGGGCCTATGATGTCATTGACCATTGGCTTCAATCGTTCACACAGCACACTGGATAGCACTTTATATGCGATGGGAAGGAGACTTATTCCTCTATAGTTGGCACATATCGTCTTGTCTCCTTTTTTGTGCACGGGACACAGGATGCTGAGGTTCCAATCATTGGGCATGCATTCATCTAGCCAAATTGTGTTAATCAGCTGGTGCATGCTCCTGACCAGCATCTGGCCACCAGTCTTGAATAGTTCGGCTGGTAACCCATCGGCTCCTGCTGCTTTGTTGTTCTTGAGCCGATTAATTGCTTTTATGACCTCATCTTGGCTAGGTGGTATACACTCTACACCATCATCTCTTATTGGTTCTGGGGTATCTTCTTCATCGCCACTATTTGATACTAGTAGCTTTTCGAAATGCTCCTTCCAGATCCTCAACACGCTGTCTGTATCTGTCACCAGGTTTCCTTCTTCATCTCTACAGGAGGATGTGCCTGCACCAAAGCCTTCGGTTTGGTGTTTTACTCGTTGGTAAAATTTCCGGACTTCATTCTGACTCCTGTACATCTCGATTTGCTCACGCTCACGTTTTTCTTGTTCTTTCTTCTTTTTTCTTAAAACACGTTTCTCCTCTCTCCTTTTCTCCCGATAATTCTCCATCACGTTAAACCTTGTCAGGGTTCTCAATAAATTATTTGTTTAAACCTCCACGCCTTGTCAGGGTCCTCAAAAAATTATTTGTTTAAACCTCCACGCATTGTCAGGGTCCTCAAAAAATTATTTGTTTAAACTTCCACGCCTTGTCAGGGTCCTTAAAAAATTAGTTGTTCAAACCTCCACGCCTTGCCAGGGTCCTCAAAAAGAAATCTACGCCTTATTTTGTAGCCCTAAAATATTCTTTAAGATATCCACGCCTTGTTTTGTAGCCCTAAAAATATTCTTTTAAAAAAAACCACGCCTTGTTTTGTAGCCATAAAAATATTCCTTAAAAAACCACGCCTCATTGTTGACCCCTAAAAATGTTCTTTCAACAATCCACGCCTTATTTTTGACCCCTAAAAATATGCTTTAAAATATCCACGCCTTATTGCTGACCCCTAAAAATATTCTCCAAAAAATCGACGCCTTGTTAGAGGAAATTAAAGGAAGTTGGCAAGCTCCCTTCTTAATTTTTCCTAATTTTGTCTCTACATTTTGTACGCCTCCTCACCTCCCCTTCAAGCATCTCTTCAAACGTCTCATTAGTCAAACGTAAAATACGCAATGGGACTTAAATACGCACACAAAGAACTGAAATGTATATATTGCCTATTTATTTATTCCCGAAGTTGTAATGAAGCAGAAATTCTGCAAACCTAGGAAGAATAAGAAAAAGAAGAAGTTCATTCCATTTGTTAACGATGCCTTTGTGTGCCATGCGGAGTGGACATAAAGCAAAGAAGAAATGAAAAGAAAAAAACGATGCTAGACATTTTCTAATTTGGTGTAAGCAAATTAAATTTTTCTTCATCTATTATGGCTTAAGTATGCCAGCTTATAAGGGAGGGGGGAGGTGTTGCGAAAAGATCTGAGGATGGATATGGGTAGGAAGGAAGTCAGAAGTGCCAAACATGTACACAATATTAAACTTCATGGTCTGCAATGCAGTGAAACGTGTTTCAATTATGAGAATAACAAAAAAGAAAACAGTGTATACTTTTAGGAGTTATGCTAGTCATGAAATAAATAAACACACACACACAGCAAAGCATACAGTTAGGAGTTCAGCTGGTCATTCACACTTTTAAATATTTTTTTGTTTGTTGTTGTTGCTGGCATGGTATAGGCAATCTCAAGTGTAAATATTAACAACAGTAGCAGCAACAACAGCAACAAAAATATGAATTGAAATAAACTTCGTTAGCGAAAATTTTTCATTTCCAGCATCTTTCGTTTTGCTCTCTGCTGGCAGAGAATTTTTTGCTATCCTCTGGACCGACCATGGGAAGAAGGACTTTTGTGTGTGAACATAAAAAAATTGTTTTAAAAATTTATGGAAATGTTTGCCGGCATCCGTTAGGACCAGTGGAAAAAATTTGTAATTTTTAAGGGTATAACTAGGTGTGTGTGTCTGTGTGAGAGCGGGTATCTTCAAGAGTGCGTATTTCAGTCCTATGGTTGGTAGCTTGGCCATTGACTTATGCGTTATTGGTGTTGCTGTTGTTGTTGTAATTTTTTCTATTTAAAGGTTTGAGCTCTTGAGTGCTCTGCCCCCATTGGTTCCCTCTCACCTTCAGCTGGATGGCCTACACACAAAGCATTTACCGTTGCTTTTGTTTGTGGTGAAGGTTTATTTTGGCCCGAACCTGAATAGGAGCTCTTGTTGGCTTTGTTAATATTTCTGCATGGTTTTTTCTTCCTCACCTCCTCCTCATCCTCATCCTCCACGTTTCGTACTTCCACTTCACTAGCATAAATTAAATTATAACCGCACTAAAGTGAAAAATCAATTAAATTTTATGGAGTGGATTCACACATGCAAATGCCGAGGGGTTAGGTGGTGGTTGTGGTTCTGGGTTCTGGCCCACCAAAAGTCAAGAAACTTGCAAGCAATGAACCACTGGAAAATAAATACTTGTAAATTTGTTTACCCATTGAGGTGCTAGAGAGTTGGTTTTTGTTGTTGCACAAAAGTTGCGTTTGTTGTTTTTAAAAATTTTGCTACGAGATTTATGTTTTACAGGCACACAAAAAGGCATTGAACTTTCTCGCAAAAGGCAACGAGAAAAAGTTTTTCATGAGAAGAACAGCAGCAACAAAACTTTGTGTGCGGTGGAATAATTATTGAATAAATCAAGCGTGAGCTTTTGTGGAAGTTTACAAAATAAACAAACAGTAGTTGTGAGAGTTCGAAATAATTGATAATAAATGCCTATAACTAGGCAGCACTATTTAAAAAAGTACTTTAAAAAAATCCACGCCTTACGGTAGACCCTTAAAAAGTACTTTAAAAAAATCCACGCCTTACGGTAGACCCTTAAAAAGTACTTTAAAAAAATCCACGCCTTACGGTAGGCCCCTAAAAATATGCTTTAAAAAATCCACGCCTTATGGTAGGCCCCTAAAAATATTCTTTAAAAAATCCACGCCTTATGGTAGGCCCCTAAAAATATTCTTTAAAAAATCCACGCTTTATGGTAGGCCCCTAAAAATATTCTTTAAAAAATCCACGCCTTATGGTAGGCCCCTAAAAATATTCTTTAAAAAATCCACGCTTTATGGTAGGCCCCTAAAAATATTCTTTAAAAAATCCACGCCTTATGGTAGGCCCCTAAAAATATTCTTTAAAAAATCCACGCCTTATCGTAGGCCCCTTAAGATATTCTTTAAAAAATCCACGCCTTATCGTAGGCCCCTAAAAATATTCTTTAAAAAATCCACGCCTTTTGGTAGGCCCTTAAAAATATTCTTTAAAAAATCCACGCCTTATGGTAGGCCCCTAAAAATATTCTTTAAAAAAATCCACGCCTTATGATTTCTAGTTTGATTTCTAGTTTCCACAGACTCCAGTCTAACTCGGAATAAAAAAAATTAAAATCATATCAAAGTTTTGTTATTTTCATTAAAAAATCTGGTTGGTTTTTTCATAGCTGCCATTGTGTGTAATGTTCTGTAATAAAAGCTATAACAATTTTTTTCTTCCTACTTTAATTCCCTGTTTTTTCGAATCTCACTTAATGACTATGGTGGCGGTGTGTACGATGCGACTGACTCCCTCTATATGTCTTGATTACATTACATTGTTGTCTTCCGCACTGGTTGATTTTTTTGGTTAGTTTTTCTGGCGTTTGGAATTGTTTAACCGGTCAACAAACCAACCAACCAACCAGCCATTCATTCAACGGCAGCTATTCCTTGGAGTCATTTGGGTTATTATCTACAATTTTTTCACATAAAATTTTACTTTTATTATCAAAAAAAGGAAAAAAACAAAGTTGCCAGTTTAAAATTCGACAAACAAGTTGCAAACTCAGTGGAGAGAGAGAGAGAGAGAGGATACACATAATGCGGGAAAGGAGGAGAATTTTATGGCATTACATTCATTAAAATGGCTCTCATATAGCGGATGTACAAAAAAGCGGAAGTGTAATAATTGAGAAAGAAAATTAAAAACTAAATCACGGACGACTTACTTACTTAGCTGACTTGTGACAGAGCTTTTGTTCCATAAGCCGAGCTTAGAAAAGATTTCCAGGCGCCTCGGTCTTTTGCGCAGTTTTTCCAATTTGAAAGACGAATTTCGGCTAATGATCTTTCCAACGTATCGTGAGCCATCAGCTGGTTCGCTTTTATATGCCTTCTGGGCTGGGGCATCTTCATCGATTCTCACAACATGACCTAGCCAACGTAGTCGCTGCAGCTCAATACGTCTAGCAATGTTGATGTCCGAGAATTGCTGGTACAACTCATGGTTCATTCGACGGCGATATTCACCGTCAACGCAGATCGACCCATAGATCTTTCGGAGAATTTTTCTCTCAAACACTCCAAGAGCTGCCTCATCTGCTTGCGTAAGCACCCATGCTTCAGATCCATATAACAGCACGGGTAGTATGGGCGTCTTGTAGAGTGTGAGTTTGGTCTGACGGGTGGTGGGCTTGTTTTTGAATTTTTTGCTCAAACCATAGTAGCATCTGTTGCCCACCACTATCCTTCTCCGAATTTCAAGACTGATGTCATTCGTTTTATTTGTGGCGGAACCAAGGTATATAAAATCTTTGACTTCCTCGAAGCTGTATTTCTTAAGTTCCACAGTTGGTCCGAGTCTACTGGACGTCTTGCGCGTTGATACCATTAGCTTGGTCTTCTCGCCGTTTACTACCAGACCCACTTTGGCAGACTCCTTCTCAATTTGTTCAAACGTGGCTGTTACCGCTCTCAATGTTCGACCCATTATGTCGATGTCATCGATGTAGGCGAGTAACATGTGTTGTTTGGTGTACAGAGTGCCATTTCTGTTCATCACCTTTGCCTCTCTTATGACCTTTCCCAGTAGGTTTTTGAAAAAGTCACACGACAAACTATCACCTTGTCTGAATCCTCGTTCGGTATTAAAGGGCTCGGAGAGGTCCTTCCGACTTTAGCTGCTGATCTTGTACCTGTTAAAGTTATCTTAGCCGGACTAATCTTGCAGGAATACCAGACGCAGACATGGATTTATACACCTCTGATTTATAGTCGACGACTAGGTGGAATATGTCGATGTGTTTTTCGTGGGGTTTTCCAGGATTTGGCGCAGAGTGAAAATGTGGTCAATGGTGGATTTACCAGGTCTGAAGCCGCATTGGTATGGTCCAATAATTGACCATTGGCTTCAGTCGTTCACACAGTACGCTGGATAGCACTTTGTGAACGATGGGATTTCTCTATAGTTTGCACATATCGTCTTGTCTCTATTTTTGTGCACGGGACATAGGATGCTGAGGTTCCAATCATTGGGCATGAATTCTTCTAGCCGTATTGTACTTATCAGCTGGTACATGCTCCTTACCCGCATCTGACCACCAGTCTTGAATAGTTCGGCTTGTAACCCATCGGCACCTGCTGATTTATTATTATTCAGCCGTGTGACTGCTATTCTGACAACATTTTGGCCAATAATAGATGACGGTATAGAGTGTATACCACACTTTATACCGTAATCTATTATTGGTTCTGGGGTATCCTCTTCACCGCTACTATTTGATACCAGAAGTTTTTCAAAATGCTCTTTCCAGATTCACAGCACGCTGTTTGTATCTGTCACCAGGTTTCGTTCTTCATCTCTACAGGAGGATGTGCCTCCACCAAAGCCTTCGGTTTGGTGTTTTACCCGTTGGTAGAATTTTCGGACTTCATTCTGACTCCTGTACATCTTGATTTGCTCGGGCTCATGTTTTTCATGCTCTTTCTTCATCTTTCTGAAAATACGTTTCTCCTCTCTCCTTTTCTCCCGATAGTTCTCCATCGCATAACGTGTTGCTACTGTCGGCAGGGTTGCCCTATACGCTGCGTTTTTCATATCAGTAGCATTACGACACTCCTGATCGTACCACAGATTCCTTGATGCCGGTCTTTGGTACCCATGTGTTGCTTTTGCTGTAGTTTGTAGGGAGTGGGCAATTCTCAGCCATTGTGCTTCTATACTATTATCGGGACAAGAAGTGCTTTCTTCAAGCAGTTGGGTAAGTTGAGCGGAGTAGGTTTCTGCTATATGTTGTGTTTGCAGCTTTTCGACGTCAAATTTCCTTGTTGTGTTAGATCGCACCTTTGCTGCTATATTAGGACGGGTGCGTACCTTGGCTGCCACAAGGTAGTGGTACGAATCGATATTCGCTCCTCGGATCGATCGAACGTCTAATACACTGGACGAATACCTTCCCTCTATCACAACATGGTCATTTTGATTTCTCGATGCTTGATCACGAGAAATCCAAGTGGCCTTGTGTATATCGATATGCTTGAATCTGGTGCTGCTAACTACCATGTTTTTTGCTGCCGCGAAGTCAATCAACCTCATACCGTTGTCTGACGTTTCTTCATGGAGGCTGAATTTTCCGACAGTATGGCCAAAGATATTTTCCCTTCCGATTTTTGCATTTAAATTTCCTAGCAGAATTTTAATGTCATGGCTAGGGTAGGGGTCGTATACAGTTTCTCGGCGCTCGTAAAAAATGTCTTTGCTCTATTCATCTTTGTATTCCATCGGAACATGGGCGCAAATAAGACTGTTGTATAAGAACTTCGCTTTTATACGGATTATAGCAATTCGCTCATCTACTGGAGTGAATCTGGAGACGAGGTCTTTTATTCTCATGTTAATCATAAATCCGTAGCCAAATTCATGTCTCGTTTCATGGCAGCTATAATAAAGGGTGTAATCATCTGATTTACTTACTCCAGTCCCTTACCATAGTATTTCCTGTAAGGCAATAATATCGGCATTGTAGTTCTTGAGTACATCCGCCAAAGCGAAAACTGCGCCTGTTCTATACAACGGGCGTACATTCCAAGTGCAGATTCTTTTTCTTTGCTGTTTCGTAGTAGGTTGGGTTTTCCGAGAGTGGGCAACTAACCCGACGCCTCAACTCATTTCGTTATAGTTCTTTTGGGTGAACTCGCGGCACATATTAGCTCACTATTTCATCGGGTGCTGAAAATAGCTCCCAGGTCAGTGTCCACAATTGAGATGGAAGAGGGACCAAGATAAGACTGGACTTCGCCATGTTAAAGCCAAACAGAGCCGTTGCTTGGTATCTATCATCCCCTGCACCACCCAAATCACGAACGACAAGGATTTAAAAACATCCTGGACCAAAGTAAAGACAGAGATTTTTTTAAATATATTTTTTACAAATTATTTTTCATGACCTACCATAAGGCGTGGATTTATTTAATGTAATTATCAAGGCCTACCATAAGGCGTGGATTTTTTAATGAATAATTTTCATGGCCTACCATAAGGCGTGGATTTTTTAATGAATATTTTTCATGGCCTACCATAAGGCGTGGATTTTTTAATGAATATTTTTCATGGCCTACCATAAGGCGTGGATTTTTTAATGAATATTTTTCATGGCCTACCATAAGGCGTGGATTTTTTAATGAATAATTTTTTGATAGCCAACTTTACCATACCTCCCTCGATTTGTTTTACTAATGTTCAGTAATTTTTATTCTGTTGCCCATTCCTTTTTATTCCCTTCCCCCTCCTCTCTAACTAATATCCTTTGTTACTTGGTGTGTGCGTGTATCTGTGGAGGGAAGAGAATAAAGTTCAATATTGTTATAACAGCTTCAGTGCAATGATGATGCATTTTTAATGAAAAACCCTGGCTAGATTAAGGTCATTATGAATATGACTTGGTATAGGGAGTCCCACACACATACACACACTCGCATACGCTTCACTTCCCTGCCAACAGATATTAGGTGATTATCCCTCAATGGAGCAAGTCCACCAAAGGATAATGGAGGTTAAGATTGTGGTGCAAAGTAATCAAGCGTAATGAAAGCTTTACAAATAAGATTTAATGGATGATGACTTCGAAATGAAAATGCGGATTATTCTTCGCAATGATTTTTTTGTGATTTTCTATTTTTTTTTTCCTGGAACATAAGGCCAGCAGTGGGGTTGAGGCGGGAATTTTTTAAAACTTCTAAGTGGTATTTAATTCTAAGACAATTTCCGAACAAAGTGTAAAAATAGTTATGTTTCTGTGCTCCATATTTACTTCACAACTGCCGAGTTATGAGTTTCTTAAAAGCATTGCATACTTTTAGGCAACAGAACTTTATTGCATACTTGCAAAACTACTACTACATTTAAATTCCATATAATCCTTGGTGTAAGTTGGATCTGCTTTTGGCAAACTTTAAGAATGCCATCAAGAACCAAAAGGCAGTACAACTATCTTCTAATCTAAGGCAATTCATAAAAATTTTATTAAAATTCCCATCTCAAACAATTTGTAAGAATTTTCTAAAATTTGTTTTGCTTGTCTTCTGAGCAATTTGTCTTTTTTTCCGTTAAGAGCTGGCTGAAAGAGAGAGAATTTTCTTTGGCAACCACAGAGCCTCGAGGCAATGGTGTTTATTTTGGCGTAAAGTTTTGCCAATTTGCTGGTTCGCAAACTAATAACAACACCACCACGACCAGAGTGACAACAACTGGGATGAAAAAAACAAACCAGGAGAAATGGCTACCAAGCACGGCAATTGCAATCATCATTTTTATAGTTGCAATTGGTTGGTGGAATGTCAGGATGAATGGCTGGCTGGCAGAGGGGGCAGGTTTGGTTGGCTATTGGAGTGGCAGTTCGGTTGGCTTCGAATGGCATGGTAGATTGTCAAATATTGCGGTGGCCATTTGCCACGGCAGTGTAAACAAGCCCAAACCAGCTTCTAGCTATGTTATGAGAATTCTATGAATCAGCAAAATGAATGAAACAAACTGTAAACCTAATTTTCTTCCTTAAGGATAGACATAATTGAAGGTTTCGAGAAAAAAGTTTCAATTTCTTTTTTTAGATATTGACACCCAGGGACATGGAGGTAATATATAAAGATTGTTGCAGTGAGCACAACAACACTTAAAAGGCGTTAATTTTTTTAAATATTTTTTGAAGCACCTCTAATAGGCGTGGATTTTTTTTAAATATTTTTTGAAGCACCTATAATAGGCGTTGTTTTTTTTAATATTTTTTCAAGCACCTATAATAGGCGTGGATTTTTTTAAATATTTTTTCAAGCACCTATAATAGGCGTGGATTTTTTTAAATATTTTTTGAAGCACCTATAATAGACGTGGATTTTTTTAAATATTTTTTCAAGCACCTAAAATAGGTGTGGATTTTTTAAATATTTTTTCAAGCACCTATAATAGGCGTGGATTTTTTTAAATATTTTTTGAAGCACCTATAATAGGCGTGGATTTTTTTTAAATATTTTTTCAAGCACCTATAACAGGCGTGGATTTTTTAAAATATTTTTTCAAGCACCTGTAATAGGCGTGGATTTTTTAGAATATTTTTTCAAGCACCTATAATAGGCGTGGATTTTTTCAATTAAATATTTTTTAAAATTTTTTCAAGCACCTATAATAGGCGTGGTTTTTTTAAAATATTTTTTCAAGCACCTATAATAGGCGTGGATTTTTTTAAATATTTTTTCAAGCACCTATAATAGGCGTGGATTTTTTTAAATATTTTTTCAAGCACCTATAATAGGCGTGGATTTTTTTAAATATTTTTTCAAGCACCTATAATAGGCGTGGATTTTTTTAAATATTTTTTCAAGCACCTATAATAGGCGTGGATTTTTTTAAATATTTTTTCAAGCACCTATAATAGGCGTGGATTTTTTTAAATATTTTTTCAAGCTCACAAAATAGTCCTGAATTTTTTTTAAATATTTTTTCAAGCCGTGGATTTTTTCAATAGGCGTGGATTTTTTTTAAATAATTTTTTTAAGTACTTACAATAGGCGTGGATTTTTTTAAATATTTTTTAAGTACCTACAATAGGCCTGGATTTTTTTAAATATTTTTTCAAGCACCTATAATAGGCGTGGATTTTTTTAAATATTTTTTCAAGCATCTATAATAGGCGTGTATTTTTTTAAATATTTTTTCAAGCACCTATAATAGGCGTGGATTTTTTAAAATATTTTTAGGGGCCATCAAGAAGATGTGGATTTTTTAAACATATTTTTAGATGCCATTAACAAGACGTTGATTTTTAAAATCTATTTTAAGGGGTGTTCAGCAAAGCGTGGATTTTTAAAGAATATTTTTAAGGTCTGTCACCACTCTGTGGTACAGGGTATCATGTCTTTGCGCATATGTTTGTAACAGGCAAAAGGAAAAGAGATAGACCCATAGTTCCTTCTGAGAATATGAATAGAATCACTTTCTGAGTCGATTTATGCATGTCCGTCCGTCTGTCCATGTTAAATTGTAAACAAAATACAGGTCGAATTTATAATTTGAATTAGATGAAAGTTGGCACAGCGCATTTATTTGGTCCAAGGACGAATCCTATTTAAATTGGAAAAAATCGGTCCAGATTTAGATATAGCTCCCATATATCGTTTCCTCCCATTTAATGTAAATGGTGCACCAAAGTCCTCAATGTATGTCGTTTTGCACGAAATTTGGCACAGGGTACTGTAATAGGTCCATAATAATGTGTGCCAAGTTTCGTGAAAATCGGTCTAGATTTAGTTATAGCTCCCATATATATTTTCGTCCGATTTAAGGTAAGTGGGGCACCAATGTCGCTATATATCTCTCGAGTTGCACGAAATTTGGCACAGGGTACTGAGTTAGGTCCAAAATGATGTGTGCTAAGTTTAATGAAAATCGGTTCACCTTTAGATATAGCTCTTATATATAGTTTTCCCCGATTTTTGGTAAATGGTGCACCAAAGTCCTTCAAAATCTTTCGATTTGCACGATTTTTGGCACAGCGTACTGAATTTAGTCTAGAATGATGTCTGCTAAGTTTTGTGAAAATCGGTTCAGAATTAGATATAGCTCCATATATAGTTTCGCCCGATTTTTGGTAAATGGTGCACCAAAGTCCCTCAGAATCTTTCGATTTGCACGAATTTTGGCACAGAGTACTGTAATAGGTCCGTAATGATGTGTGTCAAGTTTCGAGAAAATCGGTTCAGATTTTGATATAGCTCCCATATATATAGATATATATTTTCGTCCGATTTAAGGTAAATGGGGCAACAATGTCGCTATATATCTTTCGATTTGCACGAAATTTGGCGCAGGGTACTGAATTAAGTCCAGAATAATGTCTGCTAAGTTTCGTGAAAATCTGTCCCGATTTAGATATAGCTCCCATATATAGTTTCGTCCGATTTAATGTAAATGGTACACCAAAGTCTTTAGATATCATTCGATGTGCACGAATTTTGGCATAAGATTTGGCCTAGAATAATGTCTGCCAAGTTTCGTGAAAATCGGTTCAGATTTAGATATGACTCCCATATACAGTTTCGTCCGATTTAATGTAAATGGTGCACCAAATTCTCTATATATCTTTCGATGTGCATGAAATTTGGCGTAACGTACTGAAGTGAGCCTAGAGTGATGTCTGCTAAGTTTCGTGAAAGTCGGTTCAGATTTAGATATGACTCCTATATACAGTTTCGTCCGATTTAATGTAAAAGGTGCACCAAATTCCCTATATATCTTCGATGTGCACGAAATTTGGCGTAACGTACTGAAGTGAGCCTAGAGTGATGTCTGCCAAGTTTCGTGAAAATCGGTTCAGATTTAGATATGACTCCTATATACAGTTTCGTCCGATTTAATGTAAATGGTGCACCAAAGTCCCTTAATATATTTCTATTTGCATGATATTTGGCACAGCGTAATGAATTAGGTCTAGAAAGATGTGTGTTTAGTTTCGTAAAAAATCAGTTCAGATTTAGATATAGCTTCTATATCTGACCAAATGAACAATTTAGTATCGATTGCAGAATGACATGTTTATGGATCCAATTTCATACCTAAAGTGGTGAAGGGTATCGTATAGTAGGCCGCGTCCGACTTTACTACTTTCCTTACTGGTTTTAAACATATTTTTAGGGGCCATTAACACGACGTGGATGTTTTAAAACATATTTTAAGGGGTGCTCAACCAGACGTGGAGTTTTTAAACCTACTTTTAGGGGCCATTAACAAGACGTGGATTTTTTAAACCTATTTTAAGGGTTGCTCAACAAGACGTGGATTTTTTAAAACATATTTTAATGGGTGTTCAGCAAAGCGTGGATTTAAAAAAAAGCATGGATTTTTAAAGAATATTTTTGAGGTCTTTAGGATAGCAGCAACAAAATGTTTTTCAAATATTAATTCTTGGTTTCAATTATTCTCCATATACAATTAGTTCTCTGAATCAAAAAATTCCATATTGATTTATATAATTCATTTTATGACCTCTTCAGACACAAAATGCTTTTGGCAAGCAATTGCAATAGCAATTCGATGTTTTTTGTTAGCTGTTCGCCTTTCATAACATCTTGATAAGCGATTTCCAGTGTCGTCACTTACAAATGGCAAAAAAAAACCCTCGGAGCTTCGAGGTAGCCAAACAACACAACAATTCATTGAAGTGGAAAAGGAAATGTTAACATTACGGTCAACATCTTTATATCGAGGAACATGCAACAGCAGCAACAAATAACAATCAAGCAGGATGCAATATCCATGGGTTAAATGCCAGGGTGCCGTATGTGTGTGTTTGGTGGTGGGGACGAAGCAATCCTCCCACCATTTACCACTTTGGCGTAAGGTGTTTGAGGGTGGTGGCCTTTGTCGGGTTGTTGCTAAGAATTGTTGAGCGTTTCCTTTTTACACCTACTACTCCGACCCGACCCGTCTTATTTTCGTTTTTCCTGAGACATCCTCCAAATGCGGGTGTTCGTACCATGTCTTCAGTTTTTTTAGTATTGTTGTCAGCCAACCAGTCAACAATTCTTAAATGTCTGCTGCTTTAACACTTTTGGACCAAAAAAGCAGAACAAAAAACCGAAAAAAAACCTCCAACCAACCAAACCCAAACAAACAATAGCTATTGCCGGCGTTGTCGCTGCCCTGGCGTTTTGGTTGAATGCCGCCAGTTGTTACACACATTTTGTGGCAGATATACAAGTTTTTGGCCAAGTGCCAATCATAGCCATATTCTTCTGCTGCAGCAGTGGCATGCAATGCAATTCAGTGCCGCATTGTTCAACGAGCGATGCGACTAAACGACTGAAATGCAAGAAAAGTTCTCAACCAACAACCCGGGCAGACACACTCAGGTTACAACAACAACACATATATAGTTGGAGGCTAACAACAACAACAAGAACAACACAAACAATTGCAGTTAATTTTATGGCAATTGTTTGGCTGGCGGTAAAGTGAGCTTAACAACACCAGCATTACATGGAAAACCTGAGCATTTTGGTGTTGTTGCTGCTGCTGCTGTTTTATTCACACCAGCACAACCACATTCACACAAGACATCCATCCCACCCACAGCTAGACAAACAGATGTCTAGGAGTGTCATACAATAACAAAAAAACACAAAAAATATGTTTCCGTTTATCTTTGCATGGCTGGAGCATACATTGAGGAAATTGTTTAATTTAAAAATTATTGCATACATTTAGGGTGTTATGGTAATGCATATTTTATAACATACTTTTAGGTTGCAGAAGCAACATTTGGGGGATAAAATAAGAACAAGCCTTTAAAAAATCCGCGCCTTATTGGTGACCCTTAAAAATATTGTTTAAAAATTCCACGGTTTGTTAAGGACCCAGAAAATTGAATTCTTAACTACCCATTAATCCGAATAAAACCAGTAAGGAAAGTAGTAAAGTCGGACGGGGCCGACTATATGATACCCTTCACCACTGTGGGAATATTAAACAGATGAATCCTAACAGACGTCGCATTGTTGAAGAACCATTAACATGAAATTAAACATGTCAATCTGCAACCTATACTAAATTTTGGTCAGGTATAGAGTTGCTTCTTACGATGGGACAAAATAATGTAAATAAATTTAAAGCGAAATATCGAAATATAGGTTACACTTATTTCAGTATGGTTTTTGCATTCGGCCACATTTTGAGTTCTTTATTTACTTATAAATCCAAATTTACTTATAAATCCAAAATCGGACGAAAATATATATGGGAGCTATATCTAAATCTGAACCGATTTTCACGAAATTTTACACACATCGTTCTAGACTTAATTCCGTACGCTATGCCAAATTTCGTGCAAATCTAACGATATATAGGGATTTTGGTGCAATATTTACCTAAAATCGGACGAAAATATGTATGGGAGCTATATCTAAACCTGAACCGATTTTCAGGAAATTTAACACACATCATTCTGGACCTAATTCAGTACGTTATGCCAAATTTCGTGCAAATTGAAAGATATATAGCGACTTTGGTGCACCATTTACATGAAATTGGACGAAACTATATATGGGAGCTATATCTAAATCTGGACCGATTTTCTCGAAACTTGGCAGACATCTCTTTAGGCTTAATTCAGTACGTTATGCCAAATTTCGTGCAAATCGAAAGATATATAGGGACTTTGGTGCACCATTTACATGAAATCGGACGAAACTATATATGGAAGCTATATCTAAATCTGGACCGATTTTCACGAAACTTGGCAGACATAATTCTAGACCTAAATGATTAGGCTGTACCAAATTTTGTGCAAATCGAAAGATATATAGGGACTGTTTACATTAAATCGGTTAAATATATATATGGTAGCTATATCTAAATCTGAACCGATTTTTCCCAATTTCAATAGGGTTCGTCCTTGGGCCAATAAGTGACCTATGCCAAATTTCATCCAATTCGGATCATAAATGCGACCTGTACTTTGTTTACAATTTAACATGCACAGACAGACAGACAGACGGACGGACGGACATGCATAAATCGACTTAGAAAGTGATGTTATGCATATTCTCAAAAGGAACCATGTGTCTATCTCGTTTCCTTTTGCCTGTTACAAACATATGCACAAAGACATAATACCCTGTACCACAGTGTGGTGAAGGGTATAAAAATCTTATTTTTCCAAAAAATAGTGTAGCACCTAAAAATATGCTAGATATTTATCACAGCTACAATATCTATTAATCACCAAACAAGACATTAGCATCAAGCTACTCACTCCGGAAGGCAAGAACAGCAATGGGATGAATAATAAACCAACAAGAACACATTATGGGGGAAAATACACAAAAATAACACCTCCCCTTCCTCACAGAGTGTTGTGACACAGTAACCATCAATTATTATGATCAAACGTATGCTCCCCGTGATGGGCCACGAGTCTTGAAAGGGAGTGGCGAAAAAGGGTTTGACACAAAACCATATGCAAAAAATTCAATTCTTGCTGACATTATGCGAGACAGGGAATATGATTTATCGTTGTAATCCCCCCCAACACCCGCACCAACATCCTCACAGTGCATTCTTGCAATGATCAAAGGGTGGAACACCCTTTTGGGGCGATGTTGATATGGCACTCATAATGTGTTACTTCATTGGGTGGGTTGGTGCGAATATTAGCATCACCAATGTGGGAGGAAGATGTGATGGATGGGTCGTTTCGGTGGAAAGTAAATTTAAAGAGAAACAAAGACCACAAACATTGCATAAGTGGATCATTATTTACATTCACACACACACACACACAGAACAAAAAGGGAAATTTGCATTTGAGGTTATAGCCAAAGTTGTTACTATTAAAAAGGTTTGGACTGATTTATGTTTGCCGAATGAAATATATCGTTGGAAGTATTCAGGTGATAATCTATAAATTGTGTACAGAGACCCACCGAAATATATCATTTTATTTTTAACTATTTTAAGGACCATTAACAGGGCGTGGATTTATTACAAATATTTTTTAAGGGTCTACAACACGGGGTGGAATCAATAAAAAATATGTTTAAGGACACTTAACAAGGCGTGGATTTGATTAAATCTTAATATCGATATATATATATAATTTTTTTTTCTCTAAAAAAATATTTTTTTTTTGAAAAATCGACGCCTTTGATAAATCCTTAAAAATATTTTGTATACCCTTCACCACACTGTGGTACAGGGTAATATTATACCCTCCACCATAGTATGGAGGGTATATTAATTTTGTCATTCCGTTTGTAACACATCGAAATATTCATTTACGACCCTATATATGTATATATATATATTCTTGATCAGGGTAAAATTCTAAGACGATCTAGGCATGCCCGTCAGTCTGTCTGTCCGTCCGTCTGTGGTAATCATCTTCTGAAGCAATTGAGATAGGGTGCTGAAATTTTGCATAGGTTTATCTTTTGTCTGCAGGCAGGTCATGTTCGAAGATGGGCTTTATCGGTCCACGTTTAGGCATAGCTCTCATATAAGGGTACACCCCAATTTTCGGTATTTTGGGGTTCTTAAGCGCGTTTTTTAACTGAAATCGCTGACATTTGGTACATTGAATTCTTATTGGGTAGCAAATCTCTTCACTACAAATTATAAATATGGGTCCATATTTTCGGATAGCCCCCATATAAGAGTACCCCCAATTTTGCTGTATTTTGGGGTGTTTAATCGCATTTTTCGACCGAATTCGCTAAAATTCGGTACTTTGAGTCAACAGTGGGTAGCAAATCTCCATACATAAAACTATAAATATAGGTCAATTTTTTCGGGTAGCCCCCCATATAAGGGTACCCCCCAATTTTCGGTATTTTAGGGTTCTTGAGCGCGATTTTCAAGCGAATTCGCTAAAAATTTGGTGCATTGGGTTCTTATTGGTTACCAAATTCCGCCACTAAAAATTATAAATATAGGTCCACTTTTTCTGGTAGTCCCCATATAAGGGTACCTTCCAATTTCCAGTTTTTGGGGGGTTTTGACCGGATTTTTGCACCGAGTTGGCTCTAATTTAGTAATTTGAGTTCTTATTGGGTAGGAAATCTCTCCACAAAAAATTATAAATATAGCTCAATTTTTTCGGGTAGCCCCCATATAAGGGTACCCCCAATTTTCGATATTTTGAGGTTCTTGAGCGCGTTTTTCAACCGAATTCGCTGAAATTTGGTATTTTGTAGTCGTATATGGTAACAAATCTCCACACCAAAAATTATTAATATTCACCCCTTTTTAGGGGTAGTCCCCATATAACCCCCTATATTTATTTTCGTCCGATTTAAGGTAAATGTTGCACCAAAGTCCTTATATATCATTCGATTTGCGCGGAATTTAGCAAAACGTAATGAATTAGGTCTAAAATGATGTGTGTTATGTTTCCTGAAAATCGGTTCAGATTTAGGTATAGCTCCCATATATATTTTCGTCCGATTTGATGTACACGGTCCTTATACTTTCGATTTGCACGAAATTTTGCACAACCTAATGATTTAGGTCTAAAATGATGTGTGTTAAGTTTCGCGAAAATCGGTTCAGATTTAGATATAGCTCTCATATATATTTTCGTCCGATTTAAGGTAAATGGTGTACCAAAGTCCCTATATATAATTGGATTCGCACGAAATATGGCACAGCATAATGAATTAGGTCTAGAATGATGTGTGTTAAGTTCCCTGAAAATCGGTCCAGATTTAGATATAGCTCCCATATATAGTTTCGTCCGATTTAAAGTAAGTGGTGCACCAAAGTCCACATATATCTTTCGATTCGCACGAAATTTGGTATACTGTACTTAATTAAGTCTAGAATTATGTGTGCAGATTTAGATATAGCTCTCATATATATTTTCGTAAGTTTCAAAGGAAATTTGGCACAGGTTTAGGCATAGCTCCTATATATATATATAGCTCCCATATAAATCCCCATATATCTTTCGATTTGCACGAAATTTGGCATTGCGTACTGAATTACGCCTAGAATGAAGTGTTATAAGTTTCGGTTCAGGTCTAGACATCCTATATATATTTTCTTTCGATTTTATGTAAATTGTCATCCAATGTTTGTTGAATATACCCAAAGCGGTGAAGGGTGTCATTTAGTCGGCCTCGTCCGACTTTTTTTTTTGAAAATCCACGCCTTTGATAGATCCTTAAAAACATTTTTATACCCTACACAACTATGTTGTCAGGGTATTATAGTTTTGTGCAGCCCCAAGAGTTTGTAACGCCGCCAAATGTTGGTCCTAGACCAACCTTTAAGTATACCGATCATCATATCTCGACTAGCTGAGTCGATCTAGACATGTGTGTCCGTCCGTCTGTCCATTATAATTTGTAAACACGATACAGGCCACAGTTATGGACCAATCTTCACGAAATTTTGCATGTAGGAAGGGTTCAGTCCAGTGAAGACCCCTATTGTTTTTGGTAAAGATCGTTTAATATTTAGGGGATGAAATGGACCAAATACTTAATTTTTGTCGGTTTTTGTGGTTGCTCCAGAGGCCGCAATTATGGCCCAAACTTCACGAATTTTTACATGGTGAAGGGGATCGGGCCAAAGAGTAAACATACCTGTTTTGATAAAGATAGGTCAATATTTAGCGGGTCAAATCGACCCTGACTTTTGTGTGGAAAATTATAAAATTTGTATTTTATGGTGTATATATTTGCCCATGAAGGACATAGACTCGAAAAGTTAATACTATATACAAGAGGAGTGGTTGACCTTTCTATTGATACCAAATATATGGTCGTATGTACTCGGATGTGGGAGTTACCCTTAAATATTTACAGGTGCTTACCTACTCATATATTATTTAGTAACCCATTACCACACGAGATATCGGAAATATAGCGCTGATCGCTTTGAAATTTTCCATGAGGTTCCAGTTATGGTCAAGGACAACGCCTATAACTTTCGGGATGAAGTGGACCGATTATTATTTTTTTTGTGTTTTTTTCGAGTCGATGCCAATAATAGGCCGAAAATCACAACACAGCCCACGGTGAACGGAATCTGTACTGTATATGAATAGTAATATTTGGAAAATATGTCAGATGCTGTTGACCTCTAATCGGGCTAGAGGGAGCAAATATCACGAAATATTGCTCAGGTTCGAAATATACATCCACAGAAAGTTAGAGTTCCTTGGTAGTTGTGTAGGGTATCTTATGGTCGGCCCCGTCCGACTATATTGCTCCGCTCACTGGTTTAATTTATTTCCTACAATCAAAAGTTTTTTTCTGCCTCTAATTAAAAACTTTGAAATGCAATTAAAAATTATATTTCATCCTCTAATTATTTACAGCAGGAATTTTTCCGCTCATTTGCTATCACAGCCGAGCAGCTTTTCTGTGTTGTATGCATGCAACAAGCTATTTGCAAAATTATAAATTTACAAATAACCAACCCTTTCCAACCAGCCTCACCCCCTCCGAACAGCATTCACCCTGTGAAAACTTCTGCTGAATCAGTTTACTTAATGGCAAAATTAAGTTGATATTTTTCACTTTAGTAATTATGAGCAATGGGGAGCGGTGGGTAAGGAGGGTGTATGATGGCGGTGAGTAAGGGGGCAGAGTGTAGAGAAGGGGGAAATTGGAGCCAATGAAACCTAATTAAGTGTATGGCCAAAAGGCTTCTTGTTTTGCACACAAATTTTCCACTGCAATGCATTTCTTGTGATTTTTGCTGCACAAAGTTGTTGCCTACTTTAAGGCTGACCTTTGTGCCAATGGAGCAGCAGCAGCAGCATCAGTAGTTGCAAAGAAACCCAATTATGACTTGACTCTGCATTAATGCATTAATTTTATATTACGAAAAAGGACTTTTAGCACACAAGTCAAAAGGATAACCTTGACAGGAATTTGAAATTAGCTATGAAAGAGAAAGTCATAAATATATAAAAAAAATTATGAAAAATAAATTTTCCTTGAGAAAAACAGAAAAACTTTTCCTTTACAAAAATAAAACAACATGCAAGTCGATCCTAAGAAAATTGCATCGAGAATGAATGCAAATTGCGAAACTTTAACGTTTGTAAATGTCACAACAAATTTTCAGGACACCCAAAGCCTGTTGCGCTACAATGTTAAGCATCTTCGATGTCACATTCATCCATGCTCCCAATTCTCCCTCTCTCTCTCTCTCTCTCTCTCACCCCACTGCTAAACTGTAAATTGCCATAAAATTTAATATTTCAATAAATGACAGTTTTGGGGTTGTTGTTGTTGTTGTTGTTATTTTTCTTGTTGTCATAAAACTATATACCAAGCACCTCAATAGCAGGATATTGTCGTCAAGAAATGCCATTCCGAGTTTTGCATCTGCCTTGCATAACAATTTTGTTTTTCTTTTGTTGTTATTGTTTACCTTGAAAGTGCACAGCAATATTCAGTTGCCACACAATACTCCTTAAGGTATGCAACGAAACAAACAAAAAAACGAGAGAAACTAATTCAAAAGCAATTTCACTTGAGGAGGATATGCAAAAACCATAAAATGTTTATATGTTAATGCCGATAAAGATGTTATGGCAGGGCATTACAAGTGACAGCTTGAGGCGGCAGGAGAGGGGTAGGGATTATCATAGTTTAGGGAAGAATTTAAAAAAGGAGAAAGCAATTACAGGAGGAAAATACTTAAAAAACCAGTAAGGAAAGTAGTAAAGTCGGATGGGGCCGACTATATGATACCCTTCACCACTATGGTAAATGAAACAGGACTATTAACATGAAATTGGATGAAATAAAATATGTGATAAGAAATATAAATAGGTCATCCGTTCGGCTATGTCTGTATTTCTAGCAAACGCAGTCTGACTAACATGAGGAGTTTGATGCCCAATTTACTTGAAATCGGGCGAAAATATATATGGAAGCTCTATCTGAATATTAAGCGATTTCAAAAAAACTTGTCACAGGTTAGGTTATACTAATTTCAGAACGTTTTGTTCCTATTGGTTCCTTAGTGTCTCAATCACTTAAAATCAAACTATAATAAAAGGGAGCTATATAGAAATCTGGACCGATTTTTTCGAAACTTGGCAGACATCATTCTAGGCTCAATTCAGTACGTTATGCCAAATTTCGTGCAAATCGAAGGATATATAGGGACTTTTGTGCACCATTTACATGAAATCGGACGAAACTATATATGGGAGCTATATCTAAATTTAGACCGATTTTCTCGAAACTTGGCAGACATCATTCTAGGCTCAATTCAGTACGTTATGCCAAATTTCGTGCAAATCGAAAGATATATAGCGACTTTGGTGCATCATTTACATGAAATCGGACGAAACTATATATGGGAGCTATATAGAAATCTGGACCGATTTTCTCGAAACTTGGCAGACATCTTTCTAGGCTCAATTCAGTACGTTATGCCAAATTTCGTGCAAATCGAAAGATATATAGCGACTTTGGTGCACCATTTACATGAAATCGGACGAAACTATATATGGGAGCTATATCTAAATCTGGACCGAGTTTCTCGAAACTTGGCAGACATCATTCTAGGCCCGATTCAGTACGTTATGCCAAATTTCGTGCAAATCGAAAGATATATAGGGACTTTGGGGCACCATTTACATGAAATCGGACGAAAGTATATATGGGAGATATATCTAAATCTGGACCGATTTTATCGAAACTTGGCAGACATCACCCTAGGCTTAATTCAGTACGTTATGCCAAATTTCGTGCAAATCGAACGATATATAGGGACTTTGGGGCACCATTTACATGAAATCGGACGAAACTTTATATGGGAGTTATATCTTAATCTGGACCGATTTTCACGAAACTTGGCAGACATTACTCTAGCCTTAATTCAGTACGTTATGCCAAATTTCGTGCCAATCGAAAGATATGTAGGGACTTTGGGGCACCATTTACATGAAATCGGAGAAATTATATATGGGAGCTATATCTAAATCTGGACCGATTTTCTGGAAACTTGGCAGACATCATCCTAGGCTTAATTCTGTACGTTGTGCCAAATTTCGTGCAAATCGAAATATATATAGGGACCGTTTACATTAAATCGGTTAAAAATATATATGGGAGCTATATGTAAATCTGATCCGATTTTTCCCAATTTCAATAAGGTTCGTCCTTGGGCCAAATAAGTGACCTATGCCAAATTTTATCCAATTCGGATCATAAATGCGACCTGTACTTTGTTTACAATTTTACATGGACAGACAGACGGACGGACGGACGGACGGACGGACATGCATAAGTCGTCTTAGAAAGTGATTCTATGCATATTCTCAAAAGGAGCCATGTGTCTATCTCGTTGCCTTTTGCCTGTTACAAACATATGCACAAAGATATAATACCCTGTACCACAGTGTGGTGAAGGGTATAAAAATATTTTTAAGACCCTATCATAGGCGTGAATTTTCTAAAAAAATATTTTAATATTTTTAACTGTCTACCACAAGGCGTGGATTTTTTAAATAATATTTTTAAATGTCTACCATAAGCCTTGGATTAAAAAAATCAAATCATATTTTTGGGAGTTTTTCAGTTTACTTCAAAATTTTTCGATTATGTATCCTTAACAAATATTTTTCCTTATTTTCTTTCCAGATTTTTCATTAAATCCACATATATAGAGAGATAACTTAAAGAAAACAAACCAACTTAATATCACCGTATACGTCACTGCCATAAATCTAAGGACAACAAACTGGTCATTAAAAACAAAAAAAAACGGATACAATATTTAAAAAAAAACACAGCAAACACAAATAGAAAATTAAATTTAGTCTACAAGAAAAGCGGAGAGTGGAGCTGCAGCTTTCATCAGCAATTCGAAGAAATTTTTTGCAAAACACTATATAGAAAATCAAGCACAAAAACAACAAAATAATTCACCAAACTGAAAAAGCTCTTTGGGTTGTTTAAAGAACTGAACACATTAAGCACAAAATAATACTCGCCATATATAGAAACAAAAGAGGACAATGGATTTTCTAAGAAAAGCCTAAATTCCACACAAATTTTTGAAAGAAAAAAAAACCAAAAGATTTAAGGGTTCTTTGCTGAGAAAAAAGCAAAAGAGATAGCGAAAAAGAGCTTTAAAAGCTTGTGAAGAGAAAAATTGAAGGTTTGAAAACGGAATGACCCCCTAAAAGCAACGTTTTTTTGATAAAGCTTTGAAAGCTTTTGAGTTATCAAAAAGGAAGATCTCAAAATTACCACCTACGTGCTTACATTCATAACATGCTGCTCTATAACAACGATTTCATAAATATCAAAAAGCTTTATATAAATCATAAAACCCGACGGAAATCGTATCGAAAAAGCTCTCTACACCGCAACTGGCATTTTCCTATATTGAAAAGCAGGCGGCAACAACATAAAAAGCTTGCCTCTAATGATCACTTACATCCTGCGCAAAACAAAAATTATGCCACACGACGACTGATGATGTTGACCACAGATGTCGAAAGCTTAAAGCTTTTTCGTTTTCGTTATCATGATAATTTAAGCAATACCAAAAGAAACGAACTCAAACATACAGCACAAAAAAGGTTGTCTTTAATTGAAAAGAACGATAAGACTTTCGCACAAAAGCTCCACGAAAGCTTTGGTGGCACAAATCGCTTCACCATCACCATTAATAATAATTGTAATAGTCCAACAAATTGTTATGGCGATTTAAATAGCAGGCATAGCTTTTGTAAAGCTTTCAGTGGTGGAAAGCTTTCAGTAGCTTCAAGAAAATTTTTAAGAAATGATTTGAAACAAAGACTGGCTTTATGCAGACGTTATTTGCGGCGTAAAAGAAAAAGAAAATTTCCAAAGCTTCCAAGGTCTCCCAGAAAGCTTTATCACATAAGACATCAAGAAAATGAAGAGCAACAACAATTCAAAGAACCATTATTGAGTCAGCCTCCAGAGCTTTTGCAAATATCATTAGAAAATAATGCCACAACATTTGTAGATTTTCCACAGGTGGCAACACTGGCCCCACACCAGCAGCAGCAACAACAACAAATGACACATCATACAACATTGCATAATCAATCCGATCTACAACTAAGTCGAAATTTATCTCCTACCTACGAAAGCTTTGTTGAACCACCCCAAAGTGGGATGAGCAGTAGTTTGGAAAAAGTGAACGGCAACACCCCCTCGAAGGACCACAGCCATCTACCAGCTATGATGTGGCAAGTGCTCATTTTATGTGTAGTACATTTAAGTTTGACCACAATTGCAACACTGTATGGTCATGTGAAAACCGCATTGTCACAAACCGCACAGCAGATTGCGAGGGCTGTTATTGCTGCCACAACACTGCCAATTATACAAAGAAGACAAAAACAACAGCAACAACAAAAACATGAAACATTATCAGCATCAGAATCAGTAACACCATGGCCCCGACCACCACTACCTGCAGGGTTATCACAAACAGAACAGTCAGCAGCAACATCAGTAAATGGCGAAGCAGTAGCATCAGACGGAGGTTCCACCACAACCTCATCATCCATAGTAACGCAAAATAATGCAATTCATGAAAAAATATTCCATGGGAAATTTCCCAGGCCACGAAAAAATCTGTGGGAACAACAACACCACCAGCACTATCAACAACAACAGCAGCAGCTGTCATTACCCTTGCTAACCGAACACCCACAGCATTATCAGGTGGATACGAACAACAATTTTATCACATGCACCACCAGCAACATTTGCAATGCGGGCAGTAACAGCAGCTCCAGCATCAACACCACCACCACAGTCGCTGCCACCAACACGACCACCACCACCACCACCAGCATTTTAACATTGTGGCAACATTGTCATCGTCGCTATCGTCCTCTTCAACTACTACCGTTACTGACAACAAAAGGACT
Source organism: Musca vetustissima (assembly GCF_032173495.1). Lineage (NCBI taxonomy): Eukaryota > Metazoa > Arthropoda > Insecta > Diptera > Muscidae > Musca > Musca vetustissima. Next base: position 37,424 of record NW_026882513.1, read on the forward strand.
TAATAAATACTCATGGATATTTTTATTAATATATTTGAATTTATCTGCTAAAGGTAAGTGCGAACAAAAAGAAATACCAAAATTTTCAATGTGTCAAATATAATACGAGGGAAGGGAGGAGGGGATTTCTGGGATTGACAGATTACTATGGGATTTAAAAAGGGGAAAAGATCTATTTTGCATGTAGGATGGGTTCGGGACAATGAAGAAGGGGATTAAATGGACCAAATACATAATTTTTGTCGGTTTTTCGGTCCATCCAGAGGCCGCAATTATGGGTCGAACATCACGAAATCTTACGTGGAGGACGGGATCGGGCTACAGAATATGCATGCCTGTTTTGATAAAGATTGGTCAATATTAAGTGTGTCAAATGTAACGTATATATTTGTCCCTGATGGACATAGACCCGAAAAGTGGATAGTATATCCAAGAAGAGTAATTGACCTTAAAATTAATACCAAGCCATTACCACACTAGAGGGCGGAAATTTTCCGCTTTGAAATTTTCCATGAGATTCCAGTTGTGGTCAAGGACAACGCCTATAATTTTCAGTCATGATCAGATAATAATTTTGGGCTGAAGTGGATCGAAAACTTTTTTTTTTGTTACACTCTTCACCAAACTGTGGTACAGGGTATTATGTCTTTGTGCATATGTTTGTAACAGGCAAAAGGAAACGAGATAGGCACATGGTTCCTTTTGAGAATATGCATAGAATCACTTTTTAAGTCGATTTATGCATGTCCGTCCGTCCGTCTGTCTGTCCATGTTAAATTGTAAACAAAGTACAGGTCGCATTTATTATCCGATTTGGATGAAATTTGGCACAGTTCACTTATTTGGCCCAAGGACGAACCCTATTGAAAATGGGAAAAATCGGTTCAGATTTAGATAGAGCTCCCATATATATATTTGTCCGATTTAAGGTAAATGGGGCACCAAAGTTCCTATGTATGTTTCGATTTGCACGAAATTTGGCATAGAGTACTGAATTAGGTACAGAATGATGTGTGCTAAGTATCATGAAAATTGGTTCATATTTAGATATAGCTCCCATATATAGTTTCGTCCGATTTAAGGTAAATGGTGCACCAAAGTCCCTATATATATTTAGATTTGCACGAAATTTGGCATAGAGTACTGAATTAGGTCCAGAATGATGTGCGCTAAGTTTCGTGAAAATCAGTCCATATTTAGATATAGCTCCAATATATATTCTCTTCCGATTTAATGTAAATGGTGTACCAATGTCCCTATATATCTTTCGATTTGCACGAAATTGGGCACAGCGTACTGAATTAAGTCTAGAAAGATGTGTGTTAAGTTTCCTGAAAATCGGTTCAGATTTGGATATAGCTACCATATACATTTTCGTCCGATTTAATGTAAATGGTCCACCAAATACACTATATATCTTTCGATTTGCACGAAATTTGGCACAGCGTAATTAATTAGGTCTAGAATGATGTGTGCTAAATTTCGTGAAAATCGGTTCAGATTTGGATATAGCTACCATATAAATTTTCGTCCGATTTTAGATAAATGGTGCACCAAAGCCCCTATATATCCTTCGATTTGCACGAAATTTGGCGTAGCTTCCAGAATTGAGACTAAAATGATGTGTGTAAAATTTTTTGGAAATCGGTTCAGATTTAGATATAGCTCCCATATATATTTTCGACCGATTTAATGTAAATGGGGTAGCAAAGTCCCTATATATCTTTTGATCTGCACGAAATTTAGCACAGCGTACTGAATTGAGGCTAGAATTATGTGTGTTAAATTTCCTGAAACTAGGTTCACATTTAGATATAGCTCCCATATATATTTTCGTCCGATTTAATGTAAATGGTGCACCAAAGTCCCTAATTATCTTTCGATTTGCACGAAATTTGGCACAGCGTACTAAATTAAGCCAATAATGTTGTGTGTTAAGGTTCGTGAAAACCGTTTCAGATTTAGATATAGCTTCCATATACAGTTTCGTCCGATTTAATGTAGATGGGGCAGTAAAGTCCCTATATATCTTCCGATTTGCACGATATTTGGCATAGCGTACTGAATTGAGTAAAAAATGATGAGTGGTAGGTTTCAGGAAAGCCGGTGCAGATTTCGGTATAGCTCCAATATATATTCTCGTCCGATTTTATGTAAATGGTGCACCAAAGCCCCTATATTACTTTCGATTTGCACGAAATTTGGTATAGCGTACAGAATTAAGTCGAGAATGTGTGTTAAGTTTCGTGAAAATCGGTCCTGATTTAGATATAGCTCCCATATATATTTTCGTCCGATTTTATATAAAGGGTGCACCATGTCCCTATATATCCTTCGATTTGCACGCATTTTGGTATAACGTACTGAATTGAGTTTAGAATGCTGTGTGGTTCGCTTCGGGATAATCGATTCCGATTTCGATTGAGACTTTAATGTCATTTAATGCGTTTTGTTGAAATTGTTGCAGATGCAACCATAGCTTTCATATGTACTTCGAACGAGTGTCTGATTGAGATTAACTTTTTAACAGTGCGGCGTACCGAATAGCATGTATCAATTTTGCTATAAATCGTTTTCCATAAATTTGTACCATGGTACGCAGACTACTCTTAATCTGCCCGAATGAAATTAAATTCAGCATAGGTTGTAGAAAGGCATGAGTATGTTCCTTCGAGCGAACATTGACATGCAATTGTAAGGATATATATGTACAATATACCCAAAGTGGTGAAGGGTCGACTTTACTACTTTAATTACTGGTTTTCACTTACATTCGTAACAAGGTCTTCTTCTCAGTGTCCCAATTTCTGCCAGCCATCGATATCAGGACTTCGGTCCAACTTCTCAGTCCATCCCAAATAACAGTGGCTTGCCTTGACGACTTACAGGGCTGGGGAATGTTATATCAAATTTATTGATGTAGTTAGAGGTCGGAATATTTTTCCCATTTATCTACTTCCTAAGTACTCAACCATAGCTTTTTCAGTCTTGCCTTATGTTTGTCCGCAAAAAACAAAGCCTCCGAACCATAGTATGATAAGTCGCCTTAGCTTTACGTTTTTAAATACTACGGCCCTTAATTTAAATTCTGTGAAATTTTGGTAATCATCGGTTAATCCAAACCGAAGTTATAAGCAAAAATTTACTTAGCATGGCACGTAAAATTTAAGAAAATTCCATTCTTTGCGAGCTTCTGCTGAAAAATTCACTTTTCAGACTTAGCATACTATTCTTCGGAGGCGTCGAAATATTCTACTAAAATTCCACCCCTTGTAAAGGCCTCCAAAAATATTCTTTAAAAAGCCCACACCTTGCAAAGACCTCCAAAAAATTTTTCTTAAAAAGTCCAGGCCCCGTAAATGCCTCCAAAAATAGTCTTTAAAAATCCAAAATAACAGCTCCTAAAAAAGTTCATAAAAAATGCATGCCTTATTACAGCCCCCATTCGTTAAAAGTTCCAAGCCTTGTAAAGGCCCCAAAAAATATTATTTTTAAAATCCACGCTTTATAAAGGCCTCCAAAAAATATTCTTTAAAAAATCCACGCCTTATAAGGTCTCCAAAAAATATTCTACACTTTGTAAAGGACTCTTCTTCTACATGCCTTCTAGATTCTCCAAAAAAAATATTCTTGAAAAAAATAGTTTCTCTTCTTATCACAAATTCACTTGCCCTGCTATCCTCTTATTAATTTAGCCCAGAACAAGAGCTTGCATCCGCCTTTAATGCATTTTAAAACTACGCCACATTTATTATTATTCGGAATATGCCAGTCATCATATCAGAAATCATATCCGTTTCCGCATTAAGACCTATCACATTTCGCCATTTGTTGCAGTTTAATTTCATAGTTCATTTTTATGTTCAATGTTACGATGGTGTTGCTGTTGTTGTTGTTGTTGTTGTAGCAGCTAGTACTGCTGTGTATTTCCAATTTGTCTTAATCTGGTTCTGCCTCTAACTCCAAATTCAGAAAGGCTGCGACCTGTACAGGTTGAGTCCAGAG
>NW_026882514.1:0-41494 GCF_032173495.1 Musca vetustissima
AGGGTATCATATAATCGGCATTGTCCTGATTTAATGTAAATTGTGAACCAAATTCCCTATATATCTCTCGATTTGCAAGAAATTTGGCACAGTGTAATAAATTAGGTCTAGAATGATGTGTGTTAAGTTTCTTGAAAATCGGTTCAGATTTAGATATAACACCCATATATATTTTCGTCCTATTTAATGTAAATGGTGCACCAAAGCCCCTATATATCTTTCGATTTGCACGAAATTTGGCACAGCGTAATTATCTAGGTCTAGAATGATGTGTGTTAAGTTTCCTAAAAACAGTTCAGATTTAGATATAGCTCCTATATATATTTTCGGCCGATTAAAGATAAATGGTTTACCAAAGTCCCTTAATATCTTTCGATTTGCACGAAATTTGGCACAGCGCAATGAATTAGGTATAGAATGATGTGTGTCAAGTTTCGTGAAAATCGGTTCAGATTTAGATATAGCTTCTATATCTGACCAAATGAAAATTTTAATATCTGCTGCAGAATGACATGTTTATGGATCCAATTTCATTTTACTGGTCCTTTAAGTGAAGATATAACATAAAAAACATTGGCAAAAAATAAATGTTAAATTTTATTTAAAAGTCCACTTCTACGGAGCTGATTGGCATAAAACAATGCGAATAATAACCAGTAAAGAAAGTAGTAAAGTCGAACTGAACCGACTATATGATACCCTTCACCACTTTGGGTATATTCTACATATGTATCTTAACAGACGACGCGTTTTTGTTATATATTTATATCTGTACCGATTTCAAACAAACTTGCCAGAAACTAATTAATATTTCTTCCGTACGTTGTGTCAATCGACCTAGCTATGGATCTTTTCCCGAAGCTTAGCAACATCATTCTAGACATAATTCAGTACCCTATACCAAAATTCGTGCAAATCGAAAGATATAGAGGGACTTTGGTGCACCAATTACATAAAATCGAAGAAAATATATATGGGAGCTATATCTAAATCTGAACCGTTTTTCACGAAACTTAGCACACATCATTCTATACCTAATTCAGTACTCTATGCCAAAATTGGTGCAAATGAAAAGATTTCCAGGGGCTTTGGTGCACCATTTGCTAAAATCGGGCGAAACTTTATATGGGAGCTATTTAAACCTGATTATTCTGGACCGTATTCATTACGCTGTGCCAAATTTCGATAGATAGATATATAGGGTCTTTGGTGCACAAAAAATCTTAAATCGGAAAAAATATATCTAAATCTGAACCGATTTTCATGAAACTTTGCACATATTATTATAGACGCAATTCAGTACGCTATGCCAAATTTCGTGCAAATCGAAAGATATATAGGGTCTTTGATGCACTAAGGTAATCGGATGAAAATATATATAGGATATAGGAAGATTTCCAGGGACTTTAGTGGACTATTTACCAAAAAGCGTGCGAAACTATATATGGGAGCTATATCTAAAGCTGAACCGATTTTCACGAAACTTTGCACACATCATTCTGGACCTTATTCATTACGCTGTGCCAAATTTCGTTCAAATCGAAAGATATATAGGGTCTGTGGTGCACAAATAACCTAACATCGGATAAAAAATAATATCTAAATCTGAACCGATTTTCACGAAACTTTGCGCACATCATTTTGGACCTTATTCATTACTCTGTGCCAAATTTAGTGCAAATCGAAAGACATATAGGGTCTTTGGAGCACAAATGACCTTAAATCGGATAAAAAATAAGATCTAAATCTGAACCGATTTTCACGAATCTTTGCGCACATCATTCTAGACTAAATTCAATCCGCTATGCCAAATTGCGTTCAAATCGAAAGATGTATAGGGACTTTGGTACACCATTTACGTTAAATCGGATGAAAATATATATGGGGGCTATATCAAAATCTAAGCCGATTTTCCCAATTTCAATAGGGTTCGTCCTTGGGCCAAACAAATGAGATGTGCCAAATTTCATCCAATTCGAATCATAAATGCGACCTATACTTTGTTTACAATTTAACATGAACAGATGGACGGACATGCATAATTCTATGCATATTCTCAAAAGGAACCATGGGTCTATCTCGATTATTTTTGCCTGTTACAAACATATGCACAAAGACATAATACCCTGTACCCAGAAGGGTATAATAAACAAATATCTAACAACAGTATTTGTTATTTTTCTTTGTTTGCTACAGGAAACGGAAACAAAAGTGAACACAGAATAGGAGGCAAAAAAAAAAACTTAAGCGTAAAAACCCACACAAACACACATGTGTATATCGCCACGCACTCTGTTTATCAAAGATTCATCAATTCACGTACATCGCTCATTCCTACCACGACCATAAATTCATCGTCTGGGAATAAAAAAAAAAAACTTTTTAAATCCTTTAAATATGAGAATAGCTCTCCCTAACGCCGCACATCTTTAAATGATTACACATCCATGCACGTATTCTTCATAAAAGCTCAAGGTGTATATCTCTGTCTGTGCGAGTGTGGATGTACGTTTGGGTGAGAGTGAATGATTACTGCATTAGGAACGTGTGATTGCACAACACAATTAAAAGGGAAATTAGTTTTTGTGCTGTTTTTAACCAAGCTTATTCATTTCACACAGTGTGTGTGTTGGCGAAATTTTACCAACACCAAAGCATGCATCTATTACATCAGAGGTTGATTTGTTTATGTAAGTAAAAAGCAATGACGAAGAAGACTACATATTCATTATACCTCAATTATATAAATCATGTACCAACAATATTATTTAGGTACACCGGTAGTAATTGTCGGTAAGGGTCATTTGATACATTACCCTATACTGAAAATTATTTCTGGTGAAACGTGATATTATTTAGTATGTGTGTAGGGGATATGAAATGATGTTGAAGGGACAATGAATTGTTGTAAGGAATATCACAACCATAGGCGTGGATTTTTAAAGTATATATTTCAAATGACTATCACAACTATAGGCGTGGATTTTTAAAGAATATTTTTCAAGGGACTATCACAACTACAGGCGTGGAATATTTTTAAATTTTTTAAAGAATATTTTTCAAGGGTCTATCACAACCATAGGCGTGGAATATTTTCAAATTTTTTAAAGAATATTTTCAAGGGACTATCACAACCATAGGCGTGGATTTTTAAAGAATATTTTTCAAAGGACTATCACATCCCTAGGCAATGATTTTTAAAGAATATTTTACATAGGACTATCACAACCCTAGGCTTGGATTTTTAAAGAATATTTTACATAGGACTATCACAACCCTAGGCGTGGATTTTTAGAGAATATTATACATAGGACTATCATAACCCTAGGCGTGGATTTTAAAGGAATATTTTACATAGGACTATCGCAACCCTAGGTGTGGATTTTTAAAGAATATTTTACATAGGACTATCACAACCCTAGGCGTGGATTTTTAAAGAATATTTTACATAGGACTATCGCAACCCTAGGCGTGGATATTTAAAGAATATTTTACATAGGACTATCATAACCCTAGGCGTGGATTTTAAAGGAATATTTTACATAGGACTATCACAACCCTAGGCGTGGATTTTTAAAGAATATTTTACATAGGACTATCACAACCCTAGGCGTGGATTTTTAAAGAATATTTTACATAGGACTATCACAACCTTAGGCGTGGATTTTTAAAGAATACATTTCAAAGGACTATCGCAACCCTCTGACTTTTGCGTGAAAAGTATTGCCAATAGAATACTAGAGGACGGAAATGTTGCGCTGATGTTGATGTTGACTGATGGTCAATACGTCGCCTATAATTTTCGATGGTGATTACATAATATCTCGGGGATAATATGGACCAAAAGTTTTATTTTTGTGTGGTTTTCTAATCGTTTTAGACGTCAAAATTATCAGATGATCATACCAAATATTCCATGAGGAAGGCGATCTGACCATCTAATCCGAAAACCAAAACTTTTTGTGTAAAATAAAAAAAATTTAATCTTATGAAGTACATTTTTACTCCACTGACCATTAATATATATTTCCCAGGTTCGGAGTATAGATCCGCAGGAACTTAGAGTTCACTGGGTGTCATATGGTCGTCCCCGTCTGACTATACTGCTCCGCTCTTTGATTTTTGTTAAAGTGTTTATCATAGATCCTTTAAAGTGCTGCACGATAAGTTTCCTACTCTTATACATTTACATAATATTTCCTCTTCTGTAGTTTATTTTATTAAGAATTGAGCAAATGTTCGCATCCGTCTCATAAATGCTAAAGTGAATAGGTAAGTGTATGTGTGTATGCAATTCATAAAGCAAACTTTTATACTTTTATACACTTGATACCTAATATTGTTGAATGTAGTCGCACGTATGTAACTCCACTTGTATTAATTAAATTTGACGCAACCAAATATTCATGTGTAAAATAGTTTTAAAATATTAATTACATTACATTACATTTTTATCATTCATGAGATGTCGAGTAAAACACCAAGGACCAGCGAGAAATACATACATATACACCAAACTGATATGTTAAAATATGCATGTATTCTAACTGTTTATTAGGGTGTATTTTCCAAAAACGTTTTTTGTAATGGTTTTCTGAGGACTATCTGGTACATAAGCGTGTATTAGAACAAAATAAGGACCGTATGGCCTCGAAAATGTTTTTAAACTAAAATTTTGTGAACTTTTTGCTTGAATATATTAAAAACTTGTCCACCATAGTTTAACCCCACTCAAATATCTATATTTCTATGTAGTGTTTCGTGTTTTGTATTCTCATTTATTATTTAAGTTGTGACACCACACTTCGACTTCTACAGACATACACTTGCAGTCACACAAACTAATATCTCAAAAGAGCAATAAAAAATACCACACAAAAACTATGTATCCGTGTGTTGGGAGTTTACCTATAACACATACAGACATGCCATATGAATTATGTAAAAGAATGAAGCGCATATTGGTTAAAATGGGGTTGGCAGGCATAGAGACTATTAATCAAACTGGTGTCGTATACTTGTTGTTACTGTGGTGCGTATACGAATATGTATACGCTCCCGAGTCCCATTGAGAAATTAGTTTCCAAGTAATTTAGTTCCACCATAAGGGGTGTGTACATTAAATTTGTCATATAATTTGTATGATAATAGGGGTCACAATATTTAAAATATAGCTCCTAGTATGATTCGTATTGGAAATGGGATATATAGGTACATTTGTTGGTATTTTCATGGTTTGTGGCATTTTTAAACCAAAGAGACTGCAATGGAGCATTTTTGGTTAAATCTTTGCAGAAAATTCTTAATATTGACAAAGACTCCATATTTTCGATATTTTGAACGATGTAGCTCTTCTTTAGTAGGGTATGATCTGTATTTTCTCGTTACGCGGTTTTGGATGATGAAAAATATGTGTACAGAAAATGACCAATTAATGTCACTATTTAATTTGATTTTTTTTTTTTTTTTGATGGGTTGTGGGGGGGGGGGGGGGGGTGTGGCGGTTAAAAAGTGAAGTGGCTGCAGACTGACATTCCAAATTCTTGTAGGGCGGAAGATATGTTTGCAAAAATTACATCCTTGTTGTTATATATCCCGAATTTTAACATTTATTTGAATTTGCATAAAATTATCAATACGAAATTCAAAGTAAAAATCGGTTCGAATTTAGATATTTTTCGTTTCACCAAAGTCCATATATCTTTCGATTTGTACGAAATCTGGCATATCGTACAGAAACGCGGTGCGCTAAGTATCGTGAAAATCGGTTCATATTTAGATATAGCTCCCATATATAGTTTCGGCCGATTTTAGGTAAATGGTGTACCAAAGTCCTTATATATCTTTCGATATGCACAAAATTTGGCATAGTGTACTGATTTGAGTCTAGAATGATGTGTGTTGTTTCGTTAAAATCGGTTCAGATTTAGATATAGCTCCCATATATATTTTCGTCCGATTTAATATAAATGGTGCAACAATGTCTCTATGTATTATTTGATTTCCACGATATTGTGTATAGCGTACAAAAGACCCACATTTTGTTCGATTGACACACAATTGACTCTGGAAAGTATCGCTGATATCGGTTTATATATATATATATATATATATATTAATGTCTGATTCAGATTAAATTTTGAAAATTTAACACAAATTTGTCCAATTGTACGCAACCGACTCTAAATCTGCCAGAATGAAATGAAATGCCAGAATGCAGAAATTCATCAGTATGGATTGATGTTTACATTCGTACAATTTCATGTAAATGTTCCCTCGAAGGAATTGTTAGTGCAAATGTAGAATATACCCAAAGTAGTGAAAGGTATTATATAGTCTACCCAGTCCGACTTTACTATTTTCCTTACTGCTTAAGTTATGAGACATCGCCCAATATGTATCAAAAAATGGTCGAAAATGATAAATGCTTGTAACAGTTCGAGTGGAGGTCACACATTTGTACTTAATGGTGTTAAATATCTTACGACCGAAATTGACGACTGTTACTTGTTTAAAAAAATTATTTATATACGAAATTATTTATAAGACAGCTGGCCTAACAGGCCCTTCAATATGAGGATCGGTCGACTGTAACCCAGGGTATTCATCGCTTTTTTCAATCTCGTTTATAAACTATAGCCTAACAATTTGTAATGACTTGACATAAATCATACCGAGTTACTCTGCAGTAAGATTTCAACCGAAACTTATTATCGATTAGAGGCCCTCTGGCCTGTGAGGGCATATAGTCACTAACATAGCTCAGATTTCTTGGAGTTGTACTTCAGTGATCGCCAACGATAATAATAAATATAAACTATTTGTCAGAATCATGCCTTCAAGCCGAAGACTTATCTGAAAATATATTAATCCTAATACTTGCAGTTGGTTCTTTAAAATAGGTATCCGTTTATATATTTTTTTTTTTTTTCATAATGTATATTAAGGCAATTTTCACACTTTTCTTTCTGTTGCTGCTGTCATGGATATGTGTCTCACACATGGGTTCGTGCCTACACGCGCAATAAACACACCCCCTGATCAAACGCCCAAGGTTTAACGATTTTGTTAGCATTAAAGCTATCTACATCCGCTCACATCCCAAGGGTTGGGAACATTACAAAAGAAACTGAACACGAACTGAAATAGGACATAAAATGTGTCAACACCAAAGTCAATGTTTGCACAAAATCAACTACAACATGCAACTTTATACACATTTTAAAAACTGTTTGTGTATGAATGTATGTGCGTATCACCACAACTGTTGCTTGCCTCATTTAAAGCGACAGCATTTGGACATTCTGTTATAATATCGTAACACATATTTCACTTAACTTGGGTTGTTGACCTACAAACCAGTAAGGAAAGTAGTAAAGTCGGACGGGGTCGACTATATGATACCCTTCACCACTATGGCTATATTAAACAGGACTATTAACATGAAAATGGATGAACTAAAATATGTAATATTTATCTAAATATGAATCGACTTAGATCAATCTATATGCATGCTATTCGTTTGTTACAATGAGACAAATGTATGTAAATCGACTTGAAACATATACCAATAGGACATTCGTTGGGCTATGTCTGTACTTCTAGAAAACGCAACTACGTTATTCTATGGTCAATTTTGTACGTTGTGCAAAATTTCATGTCAATCTCACAAACATGAGGAGTTTGATGCACCATTTACTTAAAACCCGACGAAAACATACCGATTTCAACGAAACTTGTCAATGGTTAGGTTATACTAATTTCAGTACGCTTTGTTCCTATCAACCATATATTGGTTCCTTGATGCGTCAATTTCTTAAAATCAAGTGATCTATGCAATATAAGAACTTTGGTACATTATTTACATTAAATCGGACGAAAATATATGTATCGAGATCTGAACCGATTTTCACGAAACTCAGCACACATCATTCCAGGCTCAATTCAGTACGCTATGCCAAATTTCGTCGAATCGAAATATTTATAGGGACTTTGGTGAACCTTTTACATTAAATTGACGAAACTATATATGGGAGCTATATCTAAATCTGGACCGATTTTCACGAAACTTGGCAGACATCACTCTATATTCCATTCAGTACGTTACGCCAAATGTCGTGCAAATCGAAAGATATATAGGGACTTTGGTGCACCATTCTGGCGAAAATATATATGGGATCTATACCGAACCGAATTTTCCCAATTTCAATAGGGTTCGTCCTTGGGCCAAATAAATGAGCTGTGCCAAATTTCATCCAATTGGGATTATAAATGCGACCTGTACTTTGTTTACAATTTAACACCAACAGACGGACAGTCGGACATGCATAAATCGACTCAGAATGTATATTCTCAAATGGAACTATGGGTCTATCTCGTTTCCTTTTGCCTGTTACAAACATAGGCACAAAGTCATAATACCCCGTATCACAGAGTGGTGGTATAAAAATGGTTACAACGAAAATTTTGCGTGTATTTGCATATATACGGAGGTAATTGGCAAAAATTGTATACTCTCCATTCTTTTGTTGTTCCATTTCGGTATATGTTGCAAAAACATAAATGTTGAATGTTTGAATTAATTTAATAGTCCACATGGGAACTTTGTTGTTGTAGTCGATAAATATATAAATATTTAGGGCGAGCAATTAAAATTATCTGTAATCTAATTTTAGAGTAATTTTATTGGGAACAATTTCAATAAAAATAAGCAGGATGTATAATTCAACTACTAAAAAGTCTACGAGGTTTTAGTATCGGACGGAGACAAAAGAAATGTTCCTTGTCTTCTTAATTGATTCCGGTTGTAGTACCAAAAGTTAACCAACACAATCATTACACTTAATAAATTTTTTGCAGGAATACTATGATGAAGGAAGTGCCAATTCGATTTAAGCGATAACTTTTAAGCTGCTGTGCTTCTTTAAGGCATTTATTTTTTAAATATTTTATATTCTGCTTTTCTCAATTTGAAAAACCACCGAAATCTATTAAATACATTACGTACTACCACAAATAAAAGATGATGTAATCATTTTGAACTTTCTATAGCAGTTTTTCCCACCTTCCTTAGAAGTTTTGTTATTTTATTGTAAATCAATATAAATTCTATGTAATGGCTCTTTCCATGATTATTGTGTGACGTCCATGTACACCAACAATGCAGAAGTAAGCATCCATTTGTTCACCTGTGTATTGGAATCAAAATCAAACAATGTCTTAAAAATGTTCAGTGGCTAAGAAATTGATTGATAAATCAATTTGAGTCTCTATGGACTCTTGATTACTTTTCGACTGTTTTCTTTCCTGGTTTTTCTCCATTTCAATCAATCACTACCACATTGAGTAAAATCATTCGGGAATTAAGTTTTTTCATGGAGATTAAATAGCAAAAAATGTTTATTTTATTCCATAACATACTTACATTATTTTTGAATAAAAAATATATTAAATATATGTAAAAGAATGTCACTATTATCAGCTAATAGCAATGACCAGTCAGACATATCACCTCTTGTTTCGAAAAGCAAGATTATGACAGAATTGCATATCTAAAACATAATTTTTGTTTTTATTTATTTATTTTTATACCCTTCACCACACTGTGGTACAGGGTATTATGTCTTTGTGCATATGTTTGTAACAGGCAAAAGGATATCTCGTTTCCTCGTTGGTTCCTTTTGAGAATATGCATAGAATCATTTTCTGAGACCATTTACGCATGTCCGTCATTCCGTCCATGTATTTTTGTGAACAAAGTACAGGTCGCATTTATGATCCGATTTGCACGAAATTTGGCATAGGTCACTTATTTGGCCCAAGGATGAACCCTATTGAAAATCGGTTCAGATTTAGATATAGCTCCCATATATATTTTCGTCCGATACAAGGTAAATGGTGTACCAAAGTCCCTTAATATCTTTCGGTTTGCACAAAATTTGGCACAGTGTAATGAATTAGGTCTAGAATGATGTGTGCTAAGTTTTCTGAAATCGGTTCAGAATTAGATATAGCTTCTATACCTGACCAAATGAAAAATTTAGAATCGGTTGCAGAATGGCATGTTTATGGATCCAATTTCATTTTACTGGTCCTTTAAAAATGCGACGTCTGTTAGGATTCATATGTTAAATGTACCCAAAGTGGTGAAGGGTATCATATAGTCGGCGCCGTCCGACTTTACTACTTTCCTTACTGGTTTGTTAATCTATTTGTTTATTTATTTTATTATTTGAATTGAATATGTCATTGCTGTGTATCATTCTTCGTTGCTCCTTGAAACATTTACATTATTAGTTGACATTCGATTTTCGGTTTCATGGGACTAACGTTAATGGCCTTGAGCATTTAACGGCATGTACGAGGTAATTTAATATACCACATACAAGCGTAAAAGGTAACTTACATTTACTTGATTGAATAAATATACATACACGTGTTTGAACAACGATTCCCCAAACCAAATTCCTTGCAGACCATAACCAATAGTAAGAAAGTAACAATGTTGCCAACAACACTTCTTTTAAATGAACACACTGATTGTCGGTTATGATTAATAGATAACTACTAATCTTGTATAGGATAAAACGACAGGTCCACTCTACAATGACCTCCTAGTATTCTATAGGATGATCTAAGGTTTTATATACGAAGTTCAATATTTAGATATATTTCATTGAATGACTTCGGTTCATAAATAAAAACATGATATTCTAGCTCTGCTCTTCTATAAAGATCCTCTATGAAGAAAACCATTAGTTAGTTAGAAAATCTTCAGTTCTTCTATTTAAAATAGGTCTTTCAGTCCTCATATGACAAAGGAAGACATTCTCATATTACGGAGAAGACATTCAGCTCTACTACGACAATCAAGACCTTCTGCTCTTTTATAAGGGGAATACCATCAGCTGTTCTTTGACAAATTAGATCATCTGCCCTCCTGATCTACGACAAACAATACCTTCAGCTCTTCTATAAAGATAATATCTTCAGTTCTTCCTTGACAAAGAAGACATTCTGCTCTCCTATGACGAGGAAGACCTTAACTCTTCCATGACTAAGAAGACCTTCCGAAATGCCATGATAAAGCAGACCTTCTATTACGAAGAATACCTTCAGCTTTTCTATGAGGAAGGACATCTTTGGCTCATCTATGCTTATCGTCTATAAATAGGAAGGCCTGCAGCTCATCTGTGAGGAATACCACCTTCAGCTCATCTATGAAGAATAAGGCTCTATGCTCGTCTATAAAGCTTCTTCGTCTATAAAGCTTCAGCTTCAGCTCTTCTATGAGGAAAAATACTTTTTTTCTCGTTTATGAAGAAGACCTTTAGACCTTTATTTGGAATATCTTCAGCTCTTCCATGGCGAAGAATACCTTCACCTCTTCTATGAGGATGGAGAAACATACAGCTCGTCTATGAAGAAGAGTACCTCGGCTATAAAGAAGGAGACCTTTATTTCATCTATGACGAACCCAGAGCACTTATACAAATAAGACCCTGTGCACTAACATGACTCGTATATAAAGAAAACCAGTAAGGAAAGTAGTAAAGTCGGACAGGGCCGACTTTATGATAGCCTCCACCACTTCGGGTCATTCAACTGGACCATTGACACGTTCCGTGTCAACCGGTGCAACATTTACCAAAACTCCAACGAATATACAAATGGGAGCTTTATCTAACTCTGAATCGATTTCAATAAAATTATATGTTAATCGTACAAACTTTGGGTCTTTTGTGC
Source organism: Musca vetustissima (assembly GCF_032173495.1). NCBI lineage: Eukaryota > Metazoa > Arthropoda > Insecta > Diptera > Muscidae > Musca > Musca vetustissima. The sequence continues at coordinate 11,746 of NW_026882514.1, forward strand.
ACACTATATGAGAGCTCTATCTAAATCTGAACCGATTTTCACGAAACTTAGCACACATCATTCTAGACTTAATTCCGTACGCTCTGCCAAATTTCGTGCTAATCGAAAGATATATAGGGACTTTTGTGCACCATTTACATAAAATCGGACGAAACTATATATGCGAGCTACACCTAAATCTGAACCGATTTTCACGAAATTTAACACACATCTTTCTAGACACACATTTAACACACATCTTTCAGTACGCTGTGCCAAATTTCGTGCAAATCGAAAAATATATAAAGGCTTTGGAACACCATTTACAGAAAATCGGACCCAACAATATATGGGAGCTATATCTAAACCTGAACCGATTTTCACGAAACTTAGCACACATCATTATAGACTTAATCGAGTACACTATGCCAAATTCCGTGCAAATCCAAGGATATATAGAGACTTTTGTGCACAATTTTCCTAAAATCGGAGGAAACTATATATTAGAGCTATATCTAAATCTGAACCGATTTTCACGAAATTTAACACACATCTTTCTAGACCAAGTTCCGTACGCTGTGCCAAATTTCGTGCAAATCGAAACATATATATGGACTTTGGTACACCATTTACAGAAAATCGGATGAAACTATATAAAGGAGCTATATCTAAATCTGAACCGATCTGAATGTAAAGAAGATCCTGAGATTTTCTCTCAGGATTGTATTTATATAAGATCCTAGGGTCTTATATGAATATGAATCTGGGGTCCTCTTTAGATAAGATACCAAGCTCTTTTATGAAGAAGACCTTCAACATTTGTGAAGGACACATTTTTCTGCGGGTTATTTTATTGTGTTGTAAGAACATCAAAAACGGCAACCCTCCATCTCAGGACAATGTTATACGTATATATAAGTGTATGCGTGTCTGTTTTTATACACGTACACATATGTACATAGCTGCAACACTTAACTCTAATTTGTTTTCGAACTGTAGTGTCTGACCGTTGACTGTTTGATTTGGTCGTTTTACTGACTGGTAACCAAATGCAACAATTTGGTTATGAAAGAAAACACTTTCCCGCACCATCAGCCAGCCAGAAATTCATTTCTCTGATGATGAAATATTTATTCTGTGGTCGGTTGATTGTATATTTCTCCAAGGGTTCTTGATTGTATGCAACTTTCGTTGTTGGTTAGTTTCTAGGAGTCTGCACAGACTTGCTACAGATGAGGATGTGCGTGAAGGTGAAATGACTTGTTTACATTGGATTGCTTGGATGTACGATAGATGTGTATATAGTTGAATGCACATATACAATTGAATTCTATCGGTAATTGTAGGCAAAAAAGAATGCGTCATGAAGTTGCATGATGTTTGTTGGAAATTTGTAATGGGAACGTATGTCGTATTTATTGATCACTTTTGTTGCAATTAATGGTATGTTATCCTTACCGGTAAGTATCATATTAAATGGTAAGTGACTGAGCAAATTGATAACACTATTCACAGACTAAAATATATGACATTTATTTTATTTGGAAATTTCTTTATTTAAGCTATGTCAAAACATTCAGAATGTTTTGCAAAGATGTATTTCTCCTTCCAATAATAGCAACTGCAATTTATAGTCACTTGGGGTTATGTAAAAAAAAAAATATATATATATATGTTATTATCATTTTGTGTGCAGATGTATATTAAAACCCTAAATTCCTTAAAGTTCGGTCGGGAAAATATAAAAGATTAGCGGGAGCTTTATATGGGAGCTATTTCTCTTAGATATGTGTCGTTGTATACTGCTCCCAAAATCTTCAAAATAATGAAAATTTGTTGGTGTATAGAAACCATATCAAAACTTGGACAAATGGGGTATTTGCAATGCCAAATATTTTAGATGTGATAGCATTGTCAGGTCAATTCTACCTTAAATATTGCGATCGTTCCTTTCGAATGTCTTCTGTCTGTGTTGAGGCATCACTGGCCTTCCAGAATGGAAGTAGCGTGCATGATTTATAAATCCGTTACATTATATTTAATAAAAAATCTTCAAAATGCAATTTTTCGTTACTTATTTGCATTAAAAACTTGTTTAATTGGATTCTTCTCACAACAGTAGTTTCTATCAAATTTGTTAATTTTTTTCTTTTCAAATGTCTGCTGTCTGTTAATTGAATGTTTTTAATTTCCTTATAACCTGCTAGGTCAACAAGAACCATAACAGAAACAAAGAAACAACAACTATTCCGAGCAATAAAATGATGTTGAAAACTAAATGCCTTAGGCATATGAAGTAGTATTAGTTAGGTCTGAAGAATGCCAACAACATCGGCAACAAACAAAAGGATAAAATGTTGTCTGTAATGTTTTTAGAATTGCATTCATCCACAGGAAAAAGTTTTTTTGTTCACTTCAATTTTTTCACTCCCTATACACAACAGTTTTTTACTTTTGTGGAGGGAGTTTTTATACCCTACACACCTAGGGATCGGGCCAAAGAATAAGCATGCCTGTTTTGATAATGAAAAATGACAAAATTTGTATTCTATAGTGTATATATTTACCTCTGAAGGACATAGACCCGAGAAGTTGATAGTATATCCAATAGGAGTGGTTGACCTTTAAATTGATACCAATTATATAGTCGTAGGTACTCGGATGCGGGAGTTGCACTTGCGTACATATTCATATATTATTTAGTAACCTATTACCACACTAGAGGGCGGAAATATAGCTCTGATCACTTTGAAATGTTCCATGAGGTTCCAGTTATGATCAAGGACAACGTCTAAAATGTTAGGTGATGATCAGATAATAATTTTTCGGATGAAGTGGACCGAAAACTTAATTATTTGTACTTTTCGAGTCGACAGTCGAACATCACAATGCAACCCATGGTGAAGGGAATCTGTACAAGTAATTAAAGGTGTTGTACTGATTATTAGTAACATTTGCTGGCCTCTATTCATTAAAAAGTGTGTAAATATCGCGAAATATTGCCCAATCTCAGAATATAGAACCACAGAAAGTTAGATTTTCATGGAAGTTGTGTAGGGTATCGTATGGTCGGCCCCGTCCGACTGTACTGCTCCGCTCACTGTTTTTTATACCCTTCACCACACTGTGGTACAGGGTATTATGTCTTTGTACATATGTTTGTAACAGGCAAAAGGAAACGAGATAGACACATGGTTCCTTTTGAGAATATGCATAGAATCACTTTCTGAGTCGATTTATGCATGTCCGTCCGTCCGTCCGTCCGTCTGTAGATGTTAAATTGTAAACAAAGTACAGGTCGCATTTATAATCCGATTTGAATGAAATTTGGCACAAGTCACTTATTTGGCCCACGGACGAACCCTATTGAAATTGGGAAAAATCGGTTCAGATTTAGATATGGCATGGAATTTGGCACAGAGTACTGAATTAGGTCCAGAATCATGTGTGCCAAGTTTCGAGAAAATCGGTTCAGATTTAGATATAGCTCCCATATATAGTTTCGTCCGATTTCATGTAAATGGTGCACCAAAGTCCCTATATATCTTTCGATTTGCACGAAATTTGGCATAACGTACAGAATTGAGCCTAGAATGATGTCTGCCAAGTTTCATGAAAATCGGCCCAGATTTAGATATAGCTCCCATAAATAGTTTCGTCCGATTTCATGTAAATGGTGCACCAAAGTCCCTATATATCTTTCCATTTGCACGAAATTTGGCATGACGTATTGAATTGAGCCTCGAGGGATGTCTGCAAAGTTTCGTGAAAATCGGTTCAGATCTAGATATATATTTTTTTGTGCAAAATTGAGCCTAGAATAACGTAGTTACGTTTTCTAGAAGTACAGACATAGACCAACGGATGACCTATTGATATTTGTTTGAAGCCGATTTTCATACTTTTGTCCCAAACGAATGACATGTTTATGGATAGACCAACGGATAGACCAACGGATGACCTATTGATATTTGTTTGAAGCCGATTTTCATACTTTTGTCCCAAACGAATGACATGTTTATGGATAGATATAGTCCGATTCACATTTAGATAAATACCACATATTTTTTTTCATCCACTTTCATGTTTAATAATGCTGTTTAAGTGAAGGGTATCATATAGTCGGATCCGTCCGACTTTACTACTTTCCTTACTTAAACTAAACAACGCCTGCAGCAATTCAATCTGGACCAGCAGAATTTGTTTTAAATACTCAAAATAAAGGTTTAATTATTGTTTTTTTTTTAATTTTTAACAAGGAGACGGTCTAACATTTTAAGGAAACGGATTAAATAGTAAATTCTATTCCATTGGCATTTGAGTATTATACACATCGAATCAGATTTATATATAGCACCCAAATACAATTCAATTTTATGTAAATGGTCAACCGATCTAGAACGACGTTTGCTAAGTTTGATTTAAATCGGTAAAATTTAAATAGATATTTTCCTTACACAATTTCGTCTATGTTAAAAAAGAAACCAGTATGGAAAGTAGTAAAGTCGGACGGGGCCGACTATATGATACCCTTCATCACTTTGGAGACATACAAAATATGCTGCAATCTATAAAAAATGCATGTCAGTCGGATTCTTTGGTGTGCCATTTGTATGTCTCCTCGGTGCACCATTTACATAAAATTGGATGAAACTGTGTATGGGAGCTATATCTAAATCTTAACCGATTTTAATAAAGCATCATATACATCAAACTAGACCTTATTTATTAGGCGTTATTTCTTTGTTTCAATCGTATAAATATTAGGTGTTTGGTGCACCATTTAAATAAAATCGGACGAAAATATATATGGGAGCTATATCTAAATCTGAACCGATTTTCTATAATGTCAATAGGTTTCGTCCTTGGTCCAAAGAAGTGACCTGTGAATATTTTCATCCAAATCGGATCATAAATTCGACCTGGACGGAGAGTCAGACATACATAAATTGACTCAGAATGTGATTCTATACATATTCTCAAAAGGAACCATGTGTCTATATCGTTTCCTTTTGACTTTTAAAAAAATATGCACAAAGACATAATACCCTGTACCAAAGTGTGGTGAAAGGTATAGAAAATTTTTTTAAAACTGTGATTCAATTGTTATAGCACCCATCTATTACTATTCATGATATTATAATAATAAAACGAACAACTGTCTTTGCATCTTTACCATCTTTAAGTCATTTTTTGTAGCATTTCTTATGAATATTTCAATTCAATAACAATAAATATTATTGTTAATAAACTTTATGTTTGCACCCTCTTCACGAAAATATATGTATTGTTATTTCACTTTTTCCAAAAGTTCGTACAATAGACGTTAAAAATGACAAGTTTGACTTGATTTATCTCCCACAAAATTCCTTATCGTACCGTTAACGATAAACTCTTACTTAATGCTACTCACAGTGAAACCCCCCAATCATCATCTTAACAATTTTAAATACAGAATGATTTATGCAAAAAATCCTACACCCCACTGTTTTACTTGAGACTTTGTAATGTAATCTTCATATTCGCGTTATCTTCCGATGTTTGTGGGAAGTTTTTTGGCTCCATTTTGGGCGGTCCTCCGAAAATAATTACTGTGGCGTTGCATTTGTTACTGCAGACATTTTTATTATTTTCCCAGCTGCCGCTAAAAAACTAAAAAGAAAGCGCAAGATTCTACAATAAATTTATGGTTATTAAATTAAATGGTGCCCGAAATATTTCTTGTCTGTAAAGTTTTTCTTCTGACACTTTGGGGAAAATGTATGTATATGCTTCAATTCTAAAATTGATAACTGCATTTGAGCGTTAAGGGTTGAATTTTCTCTTCAATGTGGATCTTTTAAATTAAAAGCTCATTATTCATTTTTGAGAGGAAACCTTCAAATTTTCTATAGAAAATCACAGAAGGGAGGATTGCCTACTTCTAAACTAAATCAAAGAAAGTAGATGGACCTTCCTTAATTCAAAGATTTTCGGTAGAAAACTTTTTAGACCCCTTCTGTGATTTTCCACAGAATTATGATAATTATACCCTACACAACTATGTTGTCAGGGTATTATAGCTTTGTGCAGTCCCAAGAGTTTGTAACACCGCGAAATATTAGTCCTAGACCCACCTTTAAGTATACCGATCGTCATATCTCGACTAGCTGAGTCGATCTGGACATGGGATGGGTTCTGGCCAATGAAGACCTATTGTTTTTGATACAGATTGGTTAATATTTAGGAGATGAAATGGACCAAATACTAAATTTTTGTCGGTTTTTCTGGTCGCTCCAGAGGCTGCAATTATGGCCCGAACATCGTGAAATTTTACATGGAGAGGGGTATCGGGCCAAAGAATGAGCATACCTGTTTTGATAAAGATCGGTGAATATTTAGCGGATCAAATAGACCCTGACTTTCGTATGAAAAATTAAAATATCCTGAAGTATATTGACCCGGGAAATTGATGGTATATCTAAGAGGAGTAGTTGGTCTTTAAATTGATACCAAATATAGTGATGTATCTACTCGGATAAGGGAGTTAAACTTCAATATTTACAGGTACTTACGTATTCAGATATTATTTAGTAACCCATTACCACAATAGAGGGTGTAAGTATAGCTCTGATAGCTTTGAAATTTTCCATAAGGTTCCAGTTATGGTCAGGGACAATTTTCGGTGGTGATCTGATAAAAATTTTGAGATGAAGTAAACCGAAAACTTAATTTTGTGTGTGTTTTCGAGTCGATTTATAGGCCACAATTATAAGCCGATCATCACAACACATCCCTCGGTGAAGGCAATCTGGACAAAAAATTAGAAGGGCTGTACTGAATATCCAATATTCAGAAAATATTATCAGTGTAAAGAAGAGGTGCAGTTGACCTCTAATCGGGCAAGAGGTTGCAAATATCACGAAATATTGCCCAGACTCGGAATAAACCTCCGCAGAAAGTCATAGTTCCGTGGTAGTTGTGTAGGGTATCGTATGGTCGGCCGCGTCCGGCTATACTGCTCCGCTCACTGGTCATAAGGTGTCTTCTGTATTCTATAGATTATTTGAATACAGCAATACATTTTTAAGTAAAAGTAATTCCTTAAATTTTCATTTAACATTTTAATATCTTCCAATTTCTTTTAGATTCTTCATGTTGTTGCTCAATAGCCTGAATACGCATCAGCGATAAAAAAAAAATTCTAATTGCTTGCAACGATAAGCCTCGTTTTGTTTTGTTTCCCCAATGATTTTCAAGTGTTTAATCTTTGCCACCGCCTCAGAGGGAGCAAAAAGGGCTGACAAAGTTAATGCGCACCGAACCGAACGAATATGGCAAGAAAACACTTCAAAACCTATTAACGGCAAATTAACAGAAATGCAAACGGAATTTTCAAATGAGGGTGTGTGTTGTGCATTTTAATTAGAACGATTAGGATGGTAGGCTGAGTATAATAGAATGCTAGTTAAGACATAACCGAGAAAAACTCCAACAAACCATAAAAAATAGAGAACAAGTGTTATGGTGTTAAACACAACAACTTGCGAAGCAATAGTGGATGGATAAAATAGAGAAATGTGTTAATTGCCGAAAGTCAAGACGAAGAAACGTGTTTCATGTGAAATGTTCATGAAGTTTTAGATCAATTGAAAATTTTTTGGAAATTGGACTAGTATCTTGACCCTACTGAAAATATCGAATGGCCTTTGTATGGGAGCTATATAAATTACAGTCACTTCGCCACGTCGTATAGTTACTTCACCTGGAAAATACACTTAGGACCACAGAGGGCCTGGAAAATTACATGGTTGGTATACCCAAAGATCGAACAATATTTATATATTTTTTGATCAGGTTTGTTTCCCCGTTCGTACTGCACAATTTCTGCCTATAAGGCCAGTTCCTGTTTTCAGAATTTTTACCACTACATAAATGTATAGGATTTATGATAACATGATGCTCTATAAAACCCAAATTTAGTTTTGAGATTTTACATCCATAACACAGCGGTGCCATCCAACCCTCTCTTCATTTAAAATACTTACAAACTCCTTCAATTTTACGAACACTAAATAAAGTGACTTCATCATCATTACTACTATGGGCACCATAACCACCTTAATGTGCGGCCTATTTTTTAATAGTCTATAGTTACAACAACAAATTATTACATAGTACATAGTATTCTACATAACGGTTTACAACATTTTGTACTTAACTATCCATAACAATTTATTAAGGTTAACACCACACTCACACAACTCTTCTTGCGGCAGAATATCAGCGTTCACATTATCGTTTAATATAAATTTACATAAAAAGTTGCTGAACAATATTGACTAGAATGCCTCACATACATTTATAAGTTTTAACAAAAGGATAGTTCGTTGATGGGTTCTATAAACTTGGCCATAAAAAGTTTCAAATCTCAAACGACAACATTAGCTATCCACAAAAGCTGTCATTCAGTTGACATAATAAAGTATGAATTATCCAAATTCTTGTATTTCGGCAACGTTATAATTTATAATCCTTAATATTCCACAATGCGGCTACAAATGTAGGAAACGAAGATTATTATTATTTTACATAATTTACGGACATACAAAACGTTGTTATTATTTGTTTTCGGTGGGAGGGCTTTCGAGTTTCCCTTTTTGAAAAATAAGAGCTTTTTCCAAAGATATGTTACAGGTACGAATGGTGAATATATCTATTGAAATCAAGATAGAGGTCGCAATATTTAAGGTAGAGCTTTAAAATTTTGGACATATATGTTGCATCCATATAACGGAAACCTGTAACATTTGATATTTTCATTATTTCAAACCCTTTTATAACAGCTTTGACTTTAGTTTGATGATAATCCCTTATTTTCATTGAAATAATCATTCTAGAATTGAGTCTAGAATGATAAGTGGGAAGTTTCGAGAAAATCGGGTGATATTTAGATATACCTCCCATATATATTCGTCCGATTTATGGTAAATGGCGCACCAAAGTTCCCTATATCTTTAGATTTGATCAAAATTTGGCATAGGGTACTGAATTAGTCCAGAATGATATGTGCGGGTTAGATTTAGACATAACTCCCATATATATTGTCGTCCGATTTATGGTAAATGAGGCACCAAAGTCCCTATATTTCTTTCGATCTGTTCGAATTTTGGTATGGTACACAATTCAGCTTAAATCGGAGAAGATATATATGGGAGCTATATCTAAATCTGAAACGTGTTTCACGAAACTTGGCAGACATCATTCTAGGTCTTATTCATTACGTTGTGCCAAATTTCGTGCAAATCGAAAGATATATAGGGACTGATGTGTGCGGATCAGATTTAGACATAGCTCCCATATATATTTTCGTTCGAGTTATGGTAAATGGGGCAACAAAATTTGTCAGAATCAATGTCGTTTTTAAGGTTTCTATCTAAATTGGTGCGCAGCTTCTGCTATTTATGAGACTATCTTATTGAGATTTCTCTTAAAGCAATCTTTGCATTTCGAACATAAAATTGTCATTTTGTTTTGGTTTTCACATTAAGCACATATTTTGAGACGGAGCAACTGTTTGCATACTTCTGAACCAACGAAAAAAACACATATATGAATACTTTTTGGCTTTCAAAAAAAAAAATCTTGGCAATCGCATACCAGTCATAACATTAATATTTGACTGCTATGAAAATTGCGGTTGAATCTTGTGGTTGGCAGCATTCATGCAAACACACGCACACACATGAAGGTAACTACCCTTTTCTTGTTTACCCTTCTTGTTTGTATTGGCAATCATGGAGGTGGAGGTAGGGAGAGGGCAAACAATATTTGTTACAAACGAAAAAGATTAGCAAAATTTTCAGACAACCCAAGATAAAAATAACTTAGCAGACATTGTGAAGATTAAGAGACAATCGATTGGCAAGAGGCCAAAATGTGGTATTTTTTAAGAGCGGTTTGTTTACCCTTTTGAATTGACAGTCATAACATTTAAAGGGATTTCTGGTCTATCGTTTTGCAACTTTAAAATAATCCTAGAAAATAGAATGTGACATATTGCTAACAAAGTAGTCTTTGGTCGCCCCTTGATTGTTGCATCTTTGTTATGTGAAATGATTTTCTTGTACCTCCGAAAGAAAATTGTGTGTTTGACATCAAGTAATTTTTCGTGATTTGACATTTTTATACGTGTATAGAATAGAATTAATTGTATATCTGTGTATGTGAGGTGACACAAAACATTACACGTCACAGGAAAACCAAGTCAAGATTGAGATTCGGACAAAGAATTGTAATTCAACTCACATTACAGAGAGTTAAGTTCTTCATTCAAAGGATGAATGTCAAAACATAGGCGAGTCCATTGTCTTTAATTCGAATTAGCCCTTGATTCAAGGCAGTGACTCTTAAGTCGACGTCAATTAACTTTAATCCGAAGTAAACCTTTCAATATTGTTTCTTCCTGCTCAGAGACCTTAATTTCCATGGTGTGTAGGAAAGTCATTTATGGTTCAGATATTTATTTCCAGATTTTTTTTCATTATGGGACATTGCCATAGATATGAAACCTTGCTGGAGTATTTATTTAGGTCTCTTGACGTAACATCCAGTAGTATCCTAAAGGTCTCATGTCGTAAAATAGTATAGAATTTTTACTTCGGTACTTATTAAGGTATATTGCCGTATAATCGCATCGGATCTTTCAATGGGTATTTGAAAGAGGTCTATTCGGAAGTGAGCTAGATGTAGGAATTCAAAAATATATATACATTAAAGGAATGTATTTATTAACATTTTAGAATGAATTAAAGTGCTAACTTTAGATGGGTACAAATGTACCACGGTTATTGATTTACGTAGGTAATAACTTTGAAAATGTATAAAAATTAGATATATGAAAAGAATTTATAATTTTTCATCAGTTATGAGTAAAAACACTCCAACAATGATTCCAGCATTTTAATCAAAAAAGGTACAAATGTACCCGGTTTCTGACCGTAGGTTTAAAATTTCTTGAAGTAAAACCCTTTCTTATCTTAGCTTGCTGTAGAATCCTTCCTCTCTTAATATTAGCTCCACGTAAACAGAACCATATACTGGCCATAGCTAGAGTACGTAGCCAAGTCTCTGTCTCCCCGATCGTCGAACACACCACTGTCTATGTATAATAATAAGTCCAACCTTTAAAATTACCCATGTAAATAAAAGACTTTACCAGTCCCCCCGCACATGCTTCTCGTATTGGAATCCTGTCCTTACAAATGACATATCCCCCAATAAAAGTCCAGATCTTTTTATGTATTTTGAATTTCCCCTGTTACTTGTTACTGTTTAAAAGTTTTAATTTTTCCATTGACCATGGTGAGGGCATTCCACAAAGTTCACAATTGCTTAGTTCTCAACAAATGAAGTGTTAACATCATTGCCACGGAAACCTCATTTAACCTGAATTAGCTGCAATACGGTTGACGGCAAACGACCTTGCAAACTAGTTAACGAACGAATTCATCCATCTAATGAGCTAACTTTCGGTTTCAACCAAATGCAATTTCGCTAGCCCAAACTATGTGAACATTTGGTGTGCCTAGCAAATGTTCACATACTTTGATTGGGAAAAGTAACCTGGAAACACATTTATCACAGCTTCCATTGAAATGAAATCACGCTGTGACACAATTACACAGAAGTATGGAAAAAAGGTATAATACAGGATTATGGTGTTAATTACATTGGTTTATATCTTCCTTTACTTGGAAAATAACCTTAAAATCCACTGTAAAATGTATTAGGACCATTTAAATTAATATTAAAGTAAGCGGAGGGAAAGAGAAAACGTATATTATCTGAAGATATATTATTTACATACATTCAGTTTTAATCCATACTTAAATGAATGACATCAATTTTAAACGTATTTTAATTTATTCTGTAGTATGCTGGACAATGAGTAAAGTTCGCAAAACCACATATGTTGCAGCTGAATAATGAGTTCACAGTCACACGCATGTTGCGCGCCATTATTGAGGCAATATAATTCATTTCTGTGTTTGTTGTTTATACCCTACAACATGTTCAATACCCTACTGGGTACAATTTAATACATCTTTTCTATTTAGCCAAAGGATGAACCTATTGTTAAAAACCACAAAAGACTAGTTGAAGTCGATTCAGTTTTATATAGATTTGATGTAAATGGTCCGATTTGATGTAAATGGTGCACCAAACTCCCTACGTTTGTTCGATTGACACGAAATTTGGCACACGCAGCGTACCAAATGGAGCATAGAAAGGTGTATATTAAGTTCTATTGGAATAGGCTTATATTTAGATTGAGCTTCCATTTATATGTTCAACGTTTTCCCAAACGAACTGCACCTTTAGGACAAGGTTTTCAATGGAGAAGATTTCGAGATTTCCGGTGATGAGGACTTTTAGACTTCTGTGAAGAATATCCATAAGTATACTATGACGATGACCTATATGAAGAAATTCTCTGAGTCTTCTATGAAGAAGTCCTCTATTAATAAGTCCTTTGGATCTTCCATAAAAAAGTTCTATTATTTGTCTCTGGTTTATATGAAGAAAACCTTTAGACTTCCGACAAACAGGATCTCTAACTCTTCTACAAAAAGTGAGGAGGACCTAGGTGCTCTATGAGGAAGATCTCTGAGTCATCTATGGAGAAGACCTCTAGTTCATCTATGAAGATGCTATAAATCGTCCACATTTACATGTAGCTCTCATAAATTTCATATAAATATTACAGACCCCGAGCTGTCATTGACATTAACATTTGCATACATTGTAAAATGACACCTAACATGGATTGGCAGAATTCGGTTCAAATAGATAATAGATCACATACTTAATTTCGCAAAGGGTATCTTATGGTCGGCCCCGTCTGACAAATGTTCTTTCCACAATGGTTTTTATACCCTTCACCACACTGTGGTACAGGGTATTATGTCTTTGTGCTTATGTTTGTAACAGGCAAAAGCAAACGAGATAGACACATGGTTACTTTTGAGAATGTGCATAGAATCACTTTTTGAGTCGATTTATCCATGTCCGTCCGTCTGTCTGTCGATGTAAAACTGTAAACAATGTACAGGTCGAATTTATAATCCGAATTGGATGAAATTTGGCATAGGTCACTTATTTGGCTCAAGGACGAACCCTATTGAAATTGGGAAAAATCGGTTCAGATTCAGATAATGTAAACGGTCCTATATATCTTTCGATTTGCACGAAATTTGGTACAGCGAAAGGTCTAGAATGATGTGTGCAAAGTTTCGTGAAAATCGGTTAAGATTTAGATATAGCTATATTTTCGTCTGATTTAAGGTAAATGGTGTAACAAAGTCCCTATATATCTTTCGATTTGCACGAAATTAGGCACATGGTAATGAATTAGGCCTAGAATGATGTGTGTTAAGTTTCTTGGAAATCGGCTCAGATTTGGATATAGCTCCCATATATATTTTCGTCTGATTTAAGGTAAATGGTGTACCAAATTCTTATATATCTTTCGATTTGTACGAAATTTGGCACAGCGTATTGAATTAGGTCTAGAACAATGTGTGTTAAATGTTGTGAAAATCGGTTGAGATTTAGATGTAGCTCTCATATATATTTTCGTCCGATTATAGGTAAGTAGTGCACCAAAGTCCCTTTATATCGTTCGATTTGCACGAAATTTGGCATAGCGTACTGAATTGAGTCTAGAATGATGAGTAGTGAGTTTCGGGAAAATGGGATAAGATTTCGACATGTCTCCCATATATATTTCGTCCGATTATAGGTAAGTAGTGCACCAAAGTCCCTTTATATCGTTCGATTTGCACGAAATTTGGCATAGCGTACTGAATTGAGTCTAGAATGATGAGTGGTGAGTTTCGGGAAAATCGGATAAGATTTTGACATGTCTCCCATATATATTTCGTCCGATTTTATGTAAATGGTGCACCAAGGTCCCTATATATATTCTTCGATTTGCACAAAATTTGGCATAGCGTACTGAATTAAGTCTAGAGAGATGTGTGTTAATTTTCGTGAAAATCGGTTCAGATTTAGATATAGCTCCCACATATAGATTATATTTTTAACAACGCGGTGTACCGAATAGCGTGTATCAATTTTGCTATAAATCGTTTTCCATAAATTTTCCCCATGTTACGCAGCCGGCTCTAAATCTGCTCGAATGAAAAGATGGAACATACACATGCAATTGTTAGGATACATATGTACAATATACCCAAAGTGATGAAGGGTATTATATGGTCAGCCCAGTCCGACTTTACTACTTTTCTTACTGGTTTTATATTAAAATATATATTTGATTTGTTCCGCGTTTTGAGTTTGGTTCTAAGACTCTGTTGTAATCATTTCTCCTGCGGAGGATAGCGAGATAAAAGATTATAACGTAATGTTCGATAATGAACTATAACCTCATTTGGACCTAGCCCCTGTGTGGAGGTTCCAGAAGGAGTGGACCGCTATTCCCCATCTTTGAATTTGAACTAAGTTTGGAAGAAATAATAAGATGGGCAAAGTTTGGATGAAATCTAAAATTTTCTGAAACGGATTTGGTCCAAAGAAACATGGGGTCTAGAACCAATATTTCGATGAGGCACATTTTTACCGTGTTAAATGGTATACACCCTCCAAGACTGCGGGTATAATTATCCATTAAAAATTTTCCGAAATGTGTATTATGGTTTACATAATCCCTCTTTTGAAATGTCGGTATAGGTCCCCTTTTTGGTATGTTCTCTACGTTTTCATTTCAAGTACCTGTCAGTATATCTATGGTGGAGGGTATCCAAAGTTCGGCCCGGCCGAACTTAACGCTTTTCTGCTTGTTTTGTTTTTAATTTTGAAATTTAAACTATCTATGTAGATCACGTATTTAATATCTACAGAATATTGTACATATGAGCATCTTTTGTATGTACCCAATGCGTTGAAGGGTATCATATAGTCGGACCGTTCGACTTTTAAGCTTTTTTACTTGTACTTAATTTAATACTACCATGCATTTAATCGAAAATGTTTAACGCATTTCCCGCAATGGTCATTCGACATTAACAAAAATATACACAGTCATAATAAATGATGATTTTCTTCTTCTTCTCAGTAATATGAAATGCTCCAGGATGAATTCAATTTAAATTGTCAGAACATATTTAAATAATAAATATAATTTCATGCAATGATAAATCATTTTTATATTAATTATCACTGTGGTATTTAAAGAACTTAAGAAATTCAACAGGATTCAACAAAAATCAATTGGATGCACCATCCTGACGCCTTTAGTAACCACTTAACCTCTATATAAAATGCCACAAATATTATCATTATTCACCATGTTTAACTGCTTTAAACCGATTTGCAACTATTTCGTGTGTTGTTTAAGAACCTCAGTTGCCACAGTGCTTAAACTTTTGCAAATAACAATCATAAACAACTTTCAGAAACTTTATTTCCACTCTGCTACTGCTTACAATCCTATTTCATTATCAAATGAGAAAATCCTCAAACACAGTAAAACTGTCTATGAAAATGTTGTTCCGAAATCAGCATCATTACAACAAATTTATGCAGAATATTTTTGCAACGAATTTTAGGAAATGCAATATATTTGGAGCAAAAACGAAACTTCTAAGCATAAATTTGTAACAATAGCTTGGTGTGTGTGTGTATTTGTGTGTGGAGGAAACTTAAAGAAACTTTTCAGACAACTGAATCATGTTTCTCGGAATAATGGAGTTGCGAATAAGAAAGCATGGCGTATTTATGGGAAGAGTCGCATCTGTTATACCCTAATATATAGTATGGTGAGCCTATATCAAAACAAAGATCCTAGCACAACTTTTTTGACACAGTCATTATATGCAGGAGAGTCATTTGTGGCACATCAATGATTTTTAGTACACATATAGAGAAAAATGTTCTGACTCCGAAACCGTTCGCGATCAAAATTTTGGTTGATGCGCGCAAAAGTTATCGAGGTTTTAATTTTGGGCATAAGAAAAAAAATCTTAAAATTACGCCGTTTATTATATTGACCAAACACGTTGATATATATCTTTCTCCGTAAAATAAGAATATGAATATATTATAATAATCACGATAAAGTTGCACATATTCGCGAAATATGAGAAAAATAAAAAATATATAGCAGATTACATGAATATTTTCAATATATTAATGACATACCCACACCTAAAAAATAATTTAAAAATATCCACATAATCTAAACACCATGATGAATCAAATGAAATCAAAATCACACAAGTCCGTGTAGCGGTTTCTAAATCAAAGCGACAACAAAACAAGATATTGAGGAAAAATATTTGTTTTTGGTTCGAAAAAATAATGTCATCATATTTATTTTTTTAATTGTATACAAGAAATTTTAGAAAAAAATGTTGGGGTTATTCTGCTATTTTACCCGAATTTCGCCGAAAAATTGACATATATAATAATAATCACTTTTTGTGTATAAGTATACGCCTTGCGGATTATATCAAGACCCTTCCGATAAATCTTAGAATTCTATAAATAGGAATAAATCTTAAAATAAAATAATATTATGAAATATACATTTTAAATTGCGTGTAAATCGCGTAATTCTCAAAATCATTTGATGCGCATGCGGTTTCCAGGATGTACTGAAGTTTATCGTCCAATCCATATATATTTTGCGAAATTTCATTTTACGACTAAGATGTGCCACACGTTACATTGAAGTACCCAAAAAATCGTAAAACGCGAATAATTTCCAAAAACTCCATATGCCATTAACGCGCATCCGATTTCGGTGTGCACCCTAAAAAAATACATCGATCTATACCATTTCAATGTGGTCCATTAAGAACCATGGATGTGCCAGCACAATCTATTTTTGAGATAAATTGCGTACATCTCTCTTTCGGCTGAAGTTTTTTAAGTTCTCTTTTCGAAAAAGATCAAAATCCGTATGAGGATATTTCAAAACATTTTTTTGCCAAATTTCGTGTTTTTGGAAGGCCAGTTCCCGCCGTTTTAATAGATGGATTTTAACGAAGAAGATTTTATATCATCCGAAACGTAAAAAACCTTATTGATCGCGGGTACCCATATTATTCAGTTGACATATCTAAAAATTTGGCCCGAAATATAGGTTTTTTAGAAATTTGATCGCACAAAATTCGCACCTTCGGATGAGTATTACTCTGAAGCTGTGCATACTACATACACAAAATACATATCAAATTATGCAGATTCGCGACTACAATAATCTTATAATCGATTTTTAGAAATTCCCGTTTGCGTATTAAAGCTAAAAGTAAAATTAAAAAAACACTGAAAATCGAGCTTCAAAATGCCAGCATCATTTAAAGGTAGATGCAGTTAAAATTTTGAAAAACGATACATAAGGGGCGTAGTCCCCATTTTGTTGGCTTCTAGTTTTATTTTGAAACGAAGACCGTGCAATGAGTGGCTTAGTCACAAATCGATAGAGAACATAAAAAAACTGGTTCGCCTCAACCTGTTTTTACACATTTTTTTTCATTAAAGTAGACACAGTTTCCACCAACATAAAGATTGGAGGTCAATATCATGAACAGTTTGCAACGACAGATCAATTAACCCAAAACTATTCACTTTTTTCATATACTTAAGTAGTTCCCGAGTTACAAGGAGGTGAACCTTCGCTTCAGCTATGTTAAAAAATTGGCAATATTGCCCATATATATAAATCTAGACCTAATTGAGAAACCGTGGTATATACCGTTTGGTATGCTGCAGCACAGAGCGCTGTCCACAATTTTATCTCATGAATATGGAACAGACGTTGGCTCCTCGGTGCACTATTTACCAAAAATCGGACGAAACGATATATGAGAGCTTTATCTAAATCTGAACTGATTTTCACAAATATAGACCTATCTCAATACGCTGTTCAAAATGTTTTATCAATCGGACAATCCTTGGGAGTTTGGTGTACCATTTACCAAAAAAATCGGTATAGGGGAGATATATTCAAATCTGAACCGATTTTCACAATACTTCGTATACAACAATGTGGACCTATTTTAATACGCTCTGCAAAATT
The DNA here is from genome assembly GCF_032173495.1 of Musca vetustissima. Classification (NCBI taxonomy): domain Eukaryota; kingdom Metazoa; phylum Arthropoda; class Insecta; order Diptera; family Muscidae; genus Musca; species Musca vetustissima. Next base: position 29,810 of record NW_026882514.1, read on the forward strand.
TATGGGAATTTTGGTGCATTATTTACCTAAAATCGGAAGAAACTATATGCGGGAGCTATATCTAAGTCTGAACCGATTTCAAAAAAAAAAACTTCGCATACATCAATCAGAACCTAATTCAGTGCGTTGTGCAAAACTTTGTATCAATCGGACAAATTTTTGCGAGTTTAGTGCACTCTTTACCTAAAATAGGAGCTATTTCTAAATCTGAACCGATTTAAACAAAACTTCGCAAACATCAATCAGGACCTAGTTTAGTACGCTGTGCAAAATCTTATCTCAATCGGACATATATTGCGAGTTTGGTGCATAAATCGGACGAAACTATATATAAGAGCTATATCTAAACCTCAACCGATTTTCTTCAATTTCAACAGGTTTCGTCCTTGGGCTAAATAAGTGACCTGTGTCAAATTTCATCTAAATCGGAACATAAATGCGACCTGTACTTTGTTAACAATTTTACATCTACAGACGGACAGACGGGCGGACTGACGGACATGCATAAATGGACTGAGAAACTGATTATGATATATAGGGACTTTGGTGCCCCATTTACCTTAAATCGGACGAAAATATATATGGGAGCTACATCTAAATCTAAACCGATTTTCACGAATGTTAGCACTCATCGTTTTGGACCTAATTCAGTACCCTATGCCAAATTTCGTGCAAATCAAAATATATGTAGGAACTTTGGAGCCCCATTTACCTTAAATTGGACGAAAATATATATTGGTGCTATATATAAGTGAGCTGTGCCAAATTTCATACAAATCGGATCATAAATTCGACCTGTACTTTGTTTACAATTTAACATCTACAGACGGACGGACATGCATAAATCGACTTAGAAAGTGATTCTATGCATATTCTCAAATGGAACCATGTGTCTATCACGTTTCCTTTTGCCTGTTACAAACATATGCACAAAGACATAATACCCTATATCACAGTGTGGTAAAGGGTATAAACATAAACTTACTATCGCGGCATACTTATAAACTGAAAACTTTTCAACAACATCAAAATCAGACAGCAACAACAACAAAATAATGCACTGCATCACGGGATGCAATCAGACTTTCGAAGACCTCTTATATGGCGCCTGTGCGCAATGATTATGACGGAGAAGCTGTATTTATATTGAATAGAAACATTCCAATTGTTGGGGGTAATAAAGTGAAACCTCTAAGTAATACTACAATGTTGTTAATTTTGTATCATACAAAGACAAAATTACAAATTCGTTCATCATGTACAAAGATAAGTATCGAAATGTGGCGTGTGTTTAAACTTAAAAGGGTTCTACGAATAGAATTATAAGTTTATATGGAATTTTTGTAAATACAATGCAAAATGGGCTAATATAAAAAATAATAATATAATAATATAAAAAATAAATAAAAAATAAACAGTATTTAATGCACTCTCAGATTGTCCGAACCACCTCTAGCAACAGGATTATAGGTTGGTATATTTCATAGCATTAAATTTTTGGCAAATTTGACACTTCCTTTATTTTAATACATTTGCAAGAATTCCTATTCTTACATTCCTATATACATATATTTATATTCTTTAATTTTTAGATATGCATGGCCAAACTAACCCACAGTTACTTTAATAACTAAATACATTTTGGTCTTAGAATAATGTCAATGGCATGCTTCGAATATAAACTAAAAGCCATGACAAAATAGTTTGCATTAACAGCAATGAAGATGCCACCAGCCAACGCCTCCCAATAGAAGACGGGTAATGAAAAATCTAAAAGTTTGAAAGTAATTATCCAGTTATTTTATGGATATAAAAAAATCCTTAAGGAACAAAAAAGGATTACATAGATATTGTAATGAAAACATAAAATAGTTATTTGAAATTTTATTATTTTGGCTTCATGGATCATAACATTTGTTTTATAAATTTAAATGAGGTATACCAAAATCTATATTATCAACATTCTTAAATATTTTATATGCATACAGATAGTTTGTGAAGCAAATTCAAATTTTCATATAAACAAATCGATCGGGACTTATATATGGGTATGATGACATAGTAAGTTGGTACTAAGAGAAAACAAACTATGACCCTATTGACACTCAGGGGGTATCGTTAAATGGAGGCTTTACGAAAATGAGTACAGATATTGATGATCTTGATGGAGCCAAATCGATTGAAAAACTATCCAATATATATCCTAATTTGAAAAAAGGAAGAAACTATTATATAGTGCTATCCTAAAAATATTGCAAAATATTGATCATTTTTAGTAGAAAGAGAAACGAGAATCTAATTCGAAATATTGGGGAAACCGTTATATGGAGACTCTAAAAAGCCTGAGCCCATAAATTCAATTTCCAATCGTGTAAAACTTTAAAGCTATATTTCTAAGATTGTGAGCTCTAGCTTGATTAGAACAGACGGACAGACAGACGTACATAGTTCAAATTATATACAATGTTATTATGATCACTGTGGTACAGGCTATTATATATTTGTGCATATGTTTGTAGCAGGCAAAAGGAATCGAGATAAACCCATGGTTCCTTTTGAGAATATGCTTCGAATCACTTTCTAAGTCGATTTATGCATATCCGTCCGTCTGTCCATGTTAAATTGTACCCCAGTAAGGAAAGTTCAAAAGTCGGACGGGACCGACTATATGATACCCTTCACCTCTTTGGTTACATACAAGAGATAATCATATGTACAATATCCTTTAGATAGAATAGACATATCGTCTTTGGAGGACCATTGAAATGGAATCTAACTAAATGAACTGCCTGAAGTTGTAGATATTTGAACTAAAATAAAACAACCCAGTACAAAATGAGAGAATTCGCTGTTGCAAACAAAAATTTACTGTGAAAAAAATATTTTGGGGGGGCCCGGGCCGCCCCCCGACCTACGTCCCTGATGGGAGCTATATCTAAATCTGAACTGAATCCAACAAAACATTGCATACATCAATCTAGACCTACTTCAATACTCTGTACAAAATCTGATCTCAATCGTCCCAATATTGGGAGTTTGGTGCACCATTTCATTCTATACTAAATTCAATACACGCTGCAAAATTTCGTGAATATAGAACATAGACTCCTCGATGCGCCATTTACATAAAATCGGACGAAAGATTTATAGGGGAGCTACATCTAAATCTGAACCGATTCCAACAAAACACCGCATACATCAATCTGGACCTAATTCAGTATTCTGTGCAAAATTTTGTCTCAATCGGACAAATATTGGGAATTTAGTGCACCATTTACCTAAAATCGGACGAAACTATATATGTGAGCTATATTTAAATCTGAACCGATTTCAACCAAACTTGGCATACATTAATCTAGACCTACTTCAATACTCTGTACAAAACCTTATCTCAATCGGACCAATATTGGGTGTTTGGTGCACAATTTCTTTCTAGACTAAACACGCTGCAATATTTCGTGAATATAGAACATAGACTCCTCGGTGCGCCATTTACATAAAATCGTACGAAAAATTTATAGGGTAGCTATATCTAAATCTGAAGCGATTTCAAGCAAACTTCGCATACACCACTCTGAGCCTAAAGCAATACTCTGTGCACCATACTCTCTTTAGTGCACCATTTACCAAAAATCGAACGAAACTATATATGGGAGCTATATCTATATCTTTGTTCACAAAAATACATGGACGGACGGACATGAGTAAATCAACTCAGAAAGTGATTCTATGCATATTCTCAAAAGGAACCATGGGTCTATCTCGATTCCTTTTGCCTGTTACAAACATATGCACAAAGGTGTCAGATAAGGCTGGATTTTTGGAAATTCGTACTAGAACGGTGCAAAAAGTACTAAATGTAATACCATTTGTATTTGGCGAACCAGTAGAGCTAGAACTCGAAAATTTGGATTGAGGGTCACTGATAGAGTGCAGAATAAATGTAGCAAAGGGCTTTTGTGAAATTCGTACAATATCGTATCAGTGAATGGATTGAGCTGAAAACTTGAAATTTACAATGCAAATAAAGGTTTAGAATTAGGGTCGATATGAGGAGAGTTTGGAAAGCGTGTACTCATGAGTACGAATAGTATTATATGGTACTATATTTGGTACAAATTTGATTTGATGATCGAGCTGGAATGCTCAAAATTGAAAGTAACAGTACGGTCAGAGTGTAGGATTAGAATATGTACGTAGTTTTGGAAAATTTTTACTTATGTGTACGAAAATTACTAAATCGTACTATAATTGGTACAATTTGGATTTGGGTGAACCGATAGAATTGGAACAATGAAATTTGGAGTTAGGATTAGGGTCAGGATTCAGTGGTACTAAATTTGGTACAATTTGAATTTTAGGTGAACCAATAGAGCTAGAATCATGGAAATAGGAGTCAGGATCACTGTGGAGGTGTAATATTGAAATATGTAGGAAGTTTTAGAAATTCGTACTAATATGTACTAAATTTGGTACAATTTAAATTGTGGGTGAAGCGATAGAGTTGAAATCATGAAATTTTGATTCAGGATCACTGTGGAGGTGTAGGATTACTACTACTCGTACTACTGTGTACTAAATTTGGCACAATTTGAATTGTGGGTGAACCGATAGTGCTGGGATCCTGAAACTTGGATTTAGGATCAATAATGGAGTGTTGGTTTGTGGTAGGAAGGAGGTTTTGGAAATAAGTACTACTGTGTACTAAATTTGGTACAATTTGAATTGTGGGTGAACAAATAGATTTAGAATCCTGAAACTTGGATTTGGGATCACTGTGGGGGTGTAGGATTGGGGTATATAGGAAGTATTGTAATTGGTACTACTGTATACAAGATTTGGTACAATTTGAATTGTGAATGAACCTATGGAGTTGTAATTCTGAAACTTGGATTTAGAATCACTATCGGGGTGTATGATTGGGGTATGTAGGAAGTTTTGAAAATTCGTACTACTGTGTACTAAATTTGGTACAATGTAAATTGTGGGTGGACCAATAGAGTTGGAATCCTGAAATTTGAAATTGGAATCATTGTTGGGTGTAGGATCGGGGTATGCATAAAGTTTTGTTGGATAGTTGAAGAGTGTACTTATGGAAATTGTGTGTGCTAAATGGAAAATTTGGATTTGGGTGACCATTTAGTGTTCGAATCATGAAATTTGGTACTAAATGGTACTCAAATTTAATTTATGATCGATATTAATGTGTGGATTATATGTTAATACATGTCTAAACATTTCCTACATTCGCTAACGATGTTGCGGGCAGATGCTAGTAAAATAAATAAATAATATACGGGTCTACGGTGAATATTTCGAGGTGATGCAAACGAAGTAGCAAATATAAAATACCATACGGGGGAGCGTATAATTATGTCCAATTATTTGTAAGTGAACTCTTTTCTATATATAACCTCCCTATATAACAAAATTCCACATTAACACGTTAAATACCAACATCTGTCTGAAATCATTTACACATATTTAAGCACAAAAAATATTTTTTGCAATTATGTCAATATATTAAGAAGAGTCTGCCACCAACGACCACAGGTATGATAATTTATTATTATTATTTCGATTTCCATTTTATTCTTGTACTACGTGATGCAGATACCGTAAATATTTTTATGTTTCATCCTTTGCAAAATAGCACTGTCAAACGTTGTCTGCTGCAGTCCAGAGATTACAATTTCAATGTTTTTTATATCGTTGACATAACGAATTTAATTGAAATTGTTTTCTTTCAGGTGTCGTGGCTGTCATAAAAGATAGTGGATGTTCTGTGTTATTATCAAAGGACCTTATACGGATGAACGAACGGTATATGTTCAGCACATTTAATGTCAACACATTCACATACACACAAAAGCTGTCAATATCAATTCATACAAAAAAATGAGAAATGAATTTTCTACGTTGATGCATATGCAGGTATGTAATATTAAATGATTATATCACTTTTATTAACATGTGAAGCAGGAGAATTGAACGCTGAATTGTGAAATTTTTTGGTTTTCATTTAAAACATCGGTTCAAAATAATGCCTTTCAGAGGACTTCTGTAATCATAAGATCTTCTAGAGCTGTAGTTCGAATATTGGAATATTCAAAACAAAAAATCTTTGCTAACTCTCCAATCCCTTACAATTATGTGTGTAATATACGAGTGTATGCCTCATCAACCTTTGTCCACAATAACAATAATGTTAATGGGGGTGTTGGAGCGATAACCTCTAACACATTCTAAAACAACAAAATGTGTTTGAAAAGGGGATTAAGAAAAAATTTAAATTTTCCCCATAGAAGGGAGCTAAACCTCAAACGTATATAAATCATATTATCAATGGTTTCTGTGAATTTTCAAATGAATAATTTAACGATAGCCGTTAGAATGTGTGTGAAGGAGCTGGCTAAAAGTGAACTGGATTATCACATTGGTAGATGTATCTAATCCTATATTTGAGGGGTTTAAAACTATTTAATCTAATAAATTTGGATACCCTCCACCATAGGAATACCATCAAAAGTGGGCCTATAACGACAATTCTACCAATTGATTGTTGTAAACCATAATGTACACCAAATACAAATTTTAGCAATATTAATGGTTGGATGGAAGGTGTGTATAAAATCTTCAAAATACTCCAATTTAGAGGGCAAAGTTATATGAGGCTATACCTAAAGCGGGGCCAATATTGATTACATTGTGTAGGAATTAAGGGATATTTGGTGTTTTCATTATACGAGAAGTTGTGCCTAATTATGTATCGACATAATAAATTTCGAATCTACAATTTCGTCAATTTCGAACCTACATTTGGTACACCAATACCTTCCTTCACACTAAATAGAAACAATACCCAAAATCTAGAGATGTCATATAAGAGGGCTAGGCATAAATGCGGGACAATAAAGGCTATACTTAAAGCGGGACCAATACTGATGACATTGTGTAGGAATTAGCGAATATTTTGTATTTCATTATAAAAGAGGTTATGCCTAATTTAAGATCGATAGGCCAATTTCGACTTTTCGATTTTTAATTTAAGATCGAGAAGCCAACCTAAAATTTCAGTGTGGTACATCAATACACACCTTCACGCTAAATATAACAAATACCGAAAATCTAGAGGTATCATATAAGGGGCTAAGCCTAACTGCCGACCGATATATTTTATTCTCGCCAGGTTCGAGTTTTTATTTTGATATTCTCCGAAGGTGGAATGATTATAACAAATGGCTAAATCGTTTTCGAAATCCATAGTTTGTAGAGTATAAAATGACAATTTCAAGTAGAGAAATAAAAGAAGAAACAACCCCAACACAGGTGGAGGTTCCATTATATGGGGGCTAAAAATCTGTTGGAAAACTCACATAAAACCCCCCAAAATACCGAATCTCCACTAATATTTTTAGTGGAGATATTTGGTGCCCAATAAGAACCCAATGTTCCAAATTACAGCGAATTCGACCAAAAAAGCTCTATAACCAAGCAAGGATGAACCCTATTGAAATTGGAGAAAATCGGTTCACATTTATATGTAGCTCCCATATATAGTATCGATCGATTTTATGAGAATGATGTACCAAACTCCCAATATTTGTCCGATTGGGTCAAAATTTGGCACAGCGCACTGAATCAGGTCCACACGTATGTATATAAAGTTTTGTTGGAATCGGTTCAGATTTAGATGTAGCTCCCATATAAAGTATCGTCCGACTTAATGAGAATGATGCGCCAAACTCCCAATATTTGTCCGATTAGACAAAATTTTGCACAGAGTACTGAATTAGGTTCAGACTGATATCTGCGAAGTTTTTATATCCTTCACCACAATGTGGTACAGGTTATTTGTGCATATGTATGTAACAGGCAAAAATAATCGAGATAGACCCATGGTTCCTTTTGAGAATATGCATAGAATCACTTTCTGAGTCGATTTACGCATGTCCGTCCGTCGGCCCGACTGCTGATGTTAAATTGTAAACAAAATACAGGTCGCATTTATGATTCGAATTGGATGAAATTTGGCATAGGTCACTTATTTGGCCCAACGACGAACCCTATTGAAATTGAGAAAAATCGGTTCAGATTTAGATATACCTCCCATATATATTTTCGTCTGATTTAATGTAAATGGTGCACTAAAGTCCCTATATATGGTACGATTTCCACGAAATTTGGCATATCGTAATGACTTAGGTCTAGAATGATGTATGTTTAGTTTCGTGAAAACCGGTCGAGATTTAGATATAGCTCCCACATATATTTTCGTCCGATTTAATGTAAAATGTGTCGTCCGATTTTACACAAAATTGACCCAAATTTTGCATAACGTACTGGAGTTAGAATAACCTAGAAGTTGGATATAAATGCACAAAATTTTGCACTACGTACTGAAGTTACTATAACATAATGTGTGGCAAGTTTAGTTGAAATCGGTTAAGATTTAAATTGATTTACATAATTTTGTCCCTAGTCCTTCAAAAATTTGACGTCTGTTAGGATTCAATCGTTGGATATACACAACGTGGTGAAGGGTATCATATAGTCGGCCCCGTCCGACTTTACTACTTTCCTTACTGTTTTTTTTTTTTAATCGGTTGGGATTTAGATATAGCTCCCACATATAGTTTCGTCGGTTTTTTTTTGTGAATGATAAACCAAACACGCAATATTTGTCCGAGTTGAACAAAATTATGCACAGAGTACCAAATTGGGTCCACACTGATGTCTGCGATGTATTGTTAAAATCGGTTCAGATTTAGATATAGCTCCCATATATAGATTCGTTCGATTTGTTGTGAATGATACACTCCAGAAATTTGTCGGAATGTGACAAACTTTTGCAAAGAGTACACAATTAGGTCTAGACTGATGTATGCAAAGTTTTGTTAACATTGGTTCAGATTTAGATATAGCTCCCATTTGTCCGAATTACATAGCGAATGCGATTGAAGAACAAATTATGTGTGATAAAGTTTATTGAAATCGGTTCTGATTTTGATATAGGTGCACCGAATGGCCGATTCCATCACAATGGTCCTCCAAAGATTCTATATCTGCTCTATCTACATGATATTATAGATATTAACATCTCTTGTATGTACCCAAGTGGTGAAGGGTATCATATAATCGGTCCGGTCCGACTTTTGAACTTTCCTTACTGGTTAAATATCTCTTATGCATTTAACTATCGAATTTTATCGATATCATGCAACTTCATACCTAAAAACCAGTAAGGAAAGTAGAAAAGTCGGACTGGGCCGACTATATGATACCCTTCACCACTTTGGGTATATTCTACATATGTATCCTAACAGCAACGCGTTTTTGTTATATATCTATATCTGTACCGATTTCAGGGAAACTTGCCAGAGACTAATTTATATTACTTCAATACGTTGTGTCAATCTAGACTTAATTCAGTACCCTACACCAAAATGCACCAATTACATAACTCTAACTCTGAACCGACTTTCACTGCAAATCGAATGATTTTCAGAGACTTTGGTGCACCAATTACCTTAAATCGGATGAAAATATATATGGGATCTATATCTAAATCTGAACCGATTATCACGAAACTTTACACACATCATACTAGACTTAATTCAGTACGCTGTGCAAAAATTCGAGGAAATCAAAACATTTCCAGGGACTTTAGTGGTCTATTTACCTAAAATAGGGTGAAACTATATATGGGAGCTATATCTAGATCGGAACCGATTTTCACGAAACTTTGCACACATCATTCTAAACTTAATTCAGTACGCTGTGCCAAATTTCGTGCAAATCGAATGATATATAGGGACTTTGTTACACAATTTACCTTAAATCGGACGAAGATATATATGGAAGCTATATCCGATTTTCCCAATTTCAATAGGGGTCGTCCTTGGGCCAAACAAATGAGCTGTGTCAAATTTCATCCAATTCGGATCATAAATACGACCTGTACTTTGTTTTTAATTTAACACCAACAGACGGATGGACGGACGGACATGCATAAATCGACTCAGAAAGTGAATCTATGCATATTCTCAAAAGGAACCTTGGGTCTATCTCGATTATTTTTGCCTGTTACAAACATATGCACAAAGACATAATACCCTGTACCATAGTCTGGTGAAGGGTATAAAAATAATAACACTAACTTTGTTCGAATACTATGCCAATGTATTATTATTCATTGGGCATAGCAAATAATCAATTCTCTCAACTCTCGTTTGTAATATACATAAAATCAAAATTCTCACCATCATTATTTTCAAAACTTCCGGAATCAATGAAGCATTCTCAGTTATGTTTTTCTATATTTTGCATGAATTTCCTTATAACCGTTAAACATATCCCTCTAACGCGATTTTTCAATTTATTTTCGTAACACTTCAATGATGAGAAATGTTTCAAATGATGCGAAATAAATAACAAAAAACCAAGAAAAAAAGAAAATGAAGCGAAATGGGAGAAATGCTGCAACGAAAATGTTATTAACAAGCTTGTTTTATTTCATTTTTTTCGCTCGTTAACCATGCTTGGCCAAGAGCCAAATAATAACAGTTTTCATTTTTGTGCATATCGTTGTTCCGTGCCGACCCAGAGGGAAACAGTGATTTTTATTGCATTCTCCATGGTTGAAAAAAATATTTATTGGGCTTTAAAGTCGATGTAAAACATATCACGAAGATAGACAGGCAGCTGGTCAGGACATTTATGACTGCAGAGGTTGGCGGAATAACTGAAAAACTAATGGAATATGTAAATACAGCAATAAATTCAGAAGTTTGTAATTTGCAGATCGTATCATATGGAGATGAATATTTAACACAGCTTTAGGCAAAGAAAGTCTAAAGCGTGGATTTTTAAAAAAAATATCTTCTCAAGGACCAAGAGAGTCTAAGGCGTTGATTTTTAAAAAAATATCTTCTCAAGGACCAAGAGAGTCTAAGGCGTGGATTTTTAAAAAGTATCTTCTCAAGGACCAAGAGAGTCTAAGGCGTGGATTTTTTAAAAAATATCTTCTCAAGGACCAAGAGAGTCTAAGGCGTGGATTTTTAAAAAATATCTTCTCAAGGACCAAGAGAGTCTAAGGCGTGGATTTTTAAAAAATATCTTCTCAAGGACCAAGAGAGTCTAAGGCGTGGATTTTTAAAAAATATCTTCTCAAGGACCAAGAGATTCTAAGGCGTGGATTTTTAAAAAATATCTTCTCAAGGACCAAGAGAGTCTAAGGCGTGGATTTTTAAAAAATATCTTCTCAAGGACCAAGAGAGTCTAAGGCGTGGATTTTTAAAAAATATGTCCTCTCGAGAATATCTCAAATTCGAGAACCAAATATCTTCTCAAGGACCAAGAGAGTCTAAGGCGGGGATTTTTAAAAAATATCTCCTCAAAATCGAGAATATCTTTTCAAGGATTTTTAAAAAATATCTTCTCAAGAACCAAGAGTATCTAAGGCGTAAATTTTTAAAAAGTATCTTCTCAAGGACCACTAAACAAGAATGAATTTCGAACAAAGAGTAGTGACAAGCCGTTTCCAGTTTATAACCGCAACTACGGTTTAATTAACGAACGCATCCTCTTGAATGCCCTCGAATGAATGAAATTCAATACAAACGAACAAAGGAAGACGTGTCCCTGTTTTGGTTGGTGTAGATGAGAAAGAATTGCAAAATGTAC